>NW_007247072.1:0-69898 GCF_000164805.1 Carlito syrichta
CTACCCGTGCCAGAGGCCGCGGCGGGCGCGGCGGTGGCGGCGGCGGGAGCGCTGGTGGGGGGAGGGGCTGCGGCAGCAGCGGGAGAGGACGATGCAGTAAAAATGTCCAGTCCTTGCGATGTTCCAGTGATAGCGATGGCCGAGCTCTGTTTGAGGAGTAGGCTGCAGTGCTGGGGTCCCCAGCCTCCCCGGGGCGAGAGTCAGAGACCCACTGCAGATCTCCCTTGCAGAGGGCTTCAGACACCGGGTTGCCAGGTCACCATCTTGCCCCGTCCCCTGCATCTATTCTTAAGCACAAACTTTAAGTAGATATAAAATTTTAGTTTGACAGAAATTTTTCTTTTTTTCAAAGTAATTTGAAAATGTAACTCTATTATGTTCTCTAGTCTATTTTCCTGAAGAGAAGACAGTTATCTTTATTGTTGTTATACCAAATATAGTATATGGTAATTTCCCTCTCACTGCCTTTATATATTTTTTTATTTTAGTTTCAGGAGTTCGATTATCATGTGCCCATGTATGAGGTTTCTTTGTTTGTTTGTTTTTTTGCTCAGTCTCTTGACCGTATCATTTGTCCTTTTATCAATTTTGATAAGAAAAATTAACCATCTCTTAAATTAATTTTTGCACCATGCTATTTCCCATCTCTTTCTGCGACTCAAATAGTAAGTAAAGTAGATTGTCTGATTCTTTCCAGCAGACCCTAGACTTCTGTTAGTTTTAATTCTCCTTTTATTTTTATATCTTAATTTTTAAAATGTACTTTTTTCAGTTGTTTATGTATTTACTGAACAACTGTGTATTGGTTAGATATTGTGTGCTGGACTTTTCCTAGGCATGGCAATACACAAATGAATAAAAAAGACAAAAGTTCCTGTCCTCATAGAGCTCATGTTCAAATGGGATTTAGAGAGGTGATAAAACCTATAAGAAATAATTTAAGTATATAATGTTTCAGATCGCAACAAATTCTGTCCAGACAAATAAATTAGAATAAGAGATAGAAAAATTGAGATATTCAGAGGTAAAAAATGTCCCTACCATAAAAGATAATACTAGGAGCTGCTTGAATATATGAAGGAAGGAAGGTTACTCAGTATGAAGGAAGGTTACTCAAAAAAGGTTTATACAATCTTCCAATGAGCTATATTGAACAACATCCACATAAAATACCATAATGATATGTCCAGCATCAAGGGACTTTTGTATTTAAAAAAAATGTGTGGTTTGTTTAGAAACAATTTTGGCTGATATAGTTTTTATAAGCAGTTATGTAGATGGCTGATAACTTTTATGATCTGCCTTTACCTCAAAACATGGCGAATTGAAGTCAGTGGTCTAACTCCTATCTCTGACCCACCCTGATGTAAACAAAATGTAGGATTTCTCCCTTCATGCAGTTTAAAGTAACGATGGAAAAATTTAATTAATTTATTTTAATTTAAAAGTTCCTTTTCTGGTTTTAGCCATTTTGGTATTTCACTCAGGGTACCAGCTGAACTTCCTTTGAAAGAGTTAGTTGCCTAAGACAGAAAATGGACAAGTTTCTACTCAGGAGTACTTTTATGGGAAAATTCTAGACAGGAGTACTTTTATGGGAAAACTCTCCATGAGTTCAGCTGGTGGATGTGAACTCTTCTAAGTTTGGTGTAGTCAACAAAAAACCTCTCAGGAGTGTGACAGGCAATGGTGAGTCTATGGCATGTTGCTTTCCCCCTCCTAATTCCTCTTACATTACTCTTGCTTGATAAGTCCTGAAGACTTACACTATTTTTAAAATGATTTCTTATATTTTTATGCTTTAATTTTTTATATAATTCATTTTATTATTGAGATGTGGGTTTCAAGTCAGAATTAGGTACATAAGCATTTAAGATATGGATATTTTCTTTTTGTTTTGTCTTCTGTTAAGCAGTATCAATGAATCCTTTAATTTATTGATTTTTAGCTATAAAATTTTAAGTTGGTTCTTCTCCATTTTTTTTTTTTTTTTGAGTTGGAGTCTCACTCTGTCACCCAGACTGGAGTGCAGTCGATCCTTCCACCTCAGCCTTCCAAGTAGCCGGAATTACAGGCATGCGCTACACGCCCAGCTGATTTTTTGATTTATTGTAGAGATGAGGTCTCGCTGCCCAGGCGGGTCTCGAACCCGCAGGCTCAGGCAATCCACTCACCTCAGCCTCCCAAAGGTGCGGGATTACAGGCTGAGCCACCGAGCCCGGCTCTTCTCCATTTTTTATCAAAATTTTGCATCTTTTTAATTGCTTTGTTCGCTTTCTCTGCAAAATATTTTAATATATGTACAACAACAATTTTAATGTCCTGGTCTACAAATACCACCACATAGATTTACTGTGGGAAAGTCTTGTACTAACTGTTCTTTCCCTTGGTTATACATCATATTTTGTTTGATTTTATTTCTTTTCATTTTTAATTATTTTTTTTTAATTTGTTCAAATAAAATTTTAAATGTGTTCAAAAACATTTGGTTTCATTATTGCCCAATAAAGAGTATAGAGTTTTGTTCTGGTAGGCACTTACTGCTTGAAGATTAATTTTATACTGTTGGGTCTTGGTTGGAGAGTAGTTATTTTGATTTTTTTTTTTTTTTTTGCTTTGTTTTTTCTTACCCTTTCTGAGATTTCAACTGAATTCCTGAAGCATTTGCCAATGGCAGTCTTTCCAAATATCTCCCTGAATTTTTGAAATATTTGCTTAACTCTAGGCTCCAGGCAGTTGTTTTGCACAAAGCTTACGAAACAGCACTCTGTTCATGGGCACCTTATGATTCACCCAAGGCTCTGATAATCCTGCCCTACAAATTCTAGCTACTTTAGTCAAGCTAGATGCCAATCTCAGTTTACTCAGCTTAGATTATATTTTCTGATTAATAAGATACCTCTTTATATTGGAATGTACTTGGCTATGATGCTGTTTGGAAATTGACTCAGAAAGAAAGCTGGGGTAATGTAGTACTCAGTTCCTATGCTTTCCTGTTTAAAGCAAGAGTGCAATTGCAATAGCAGCTGTTGTGCTATAGTGAGAAGTTAAAAGTCTCTATTTGAATTTTAATTTCTCAGTGGAATTAAATTCTATCATCATTTCTTTTCAGCTGTTAGCCACACATCAATTTTGACTGAAAATCAGTTTCAGAAACACATATTTGCATATCTCTAGTTATTCAACTAAGTTCTAGAACCAACTAGAAAAAAACCAGAAGTTTTCTGAGATATTGATATTTTGGGGAAAGATGCTATAACATTATTCAAACACTGTAGACCTTTTATCATCTGTCATAAAAAATATACTTTCTGTTTTCTAGGTATTAGCTTTAGTGCATTGCAAAAACATAAAATACTATCAAAATGTTTGAATAATCTCTTTGATGGAACTTAAAATATAGAGGCAAGATATAAACAACTGAAAATTACTCAGCTAATTATGCAAGACAACTGTGGAGATGATGGATCAAAGATGTAATGGATGTGCAACAAATTTTACAGAAAATAATTACTACAAGAAATTAAAGGAAGGTGAAATCATTTTGAAGAAGCATTATGAAGAAAATGCTTTAAGAAGAGAAAATATAAACTATATCATTAAAAAACAACAAAATAAATTCTGATTTTGTGGAATACATGTAACCTTTAGAGGTCAATATAGAAACAAGAAAATCAATGTGGTATTTCCACATTGGATACAGTCATCATCCCTCTTACAACTAAAACTTCAAATTGAATATCACTTTATGTAAATTAGTGATTTTTTGGTTTTGTTTTGAGTCAGTGTCAGTCTGTCACACAGGCTGGAGTGCAGTGACATATCATGGCTCATTGCAAACCCAACCTCCTGGACTCAGGTAAACCTTTTGCCTTAGCTTCCCAGGTAGCATGGACTACAGTCATGTGACACCATGATCAGCTGATTTTTTTTGTTTTTGTAGTAATGAGTTCTCGTTATGTTGTTGAGACTGGTCTCAAACTCCTGAGCCTTGGCCTCCCAAAGTGCTGAGATTGCAGGTGTGAGCTATTGTGCCCAGTTTGACTCTTAAATTTTACATTTAGTTTGCATATTTATTATAGAATCTTGACTATGATTCAGGTACAAACTAACAATAATTACACTGGAATTATTATTATGATCTGTCTAGTAGTATATACTATCCTTGAGTAAGTGTTATGCTTACTTAATTAATTAAGAATATTTTTTAAAAACGTTATATTAAAACACTTCCAATTTCCCGATTCTTTCATGAAGGAGGACATGTTACTTCTAGTTTTTTTCACCTAGTTGTGAGAATATGGACATGATACTTTACTTTCCTGGACCTATTAGTATGAAAAATTTAGGTTAGTGAATAATATTATATTTGAAGTCACTATCCACCTCTAAGAATAAAGGCCCTCACATTGTATTTTAATCATAATGCTTGTCTTTTATGTTACAGTTGGCATTGTTAACCTTTCAGTGAGATATCATTTACTGAATATCTACTATGTACCTCAAAACACTAGACAGAGAAATACAAACAAAAAATATTTTTTCCTAAAAATTAACAAAATTGAAAGAAATAATAAGTAAACAGACAATCTGAACTACATGTGATATATTAAATAGAGATACTAAGAAATCACAACAAGAAAAAACTTCACATTGAATTTTTGACAAGTTTTTGGAAATTTAGAATAGCAAATATTTGTTTTTTCATGTCTAAAATTTTCTTAGCAAAGCTGTTTGAATTTAGAGAAGGAAGTAGAAACAATCTGTGTCATGAATGCATTAGAAATTTGCACTATTTACAATAGCAAAAACATAGCACCAATAGTGCTGCTCACTGAAAGTTTACTGGATAAAAAATACATATACATGATGGAATATTATGCAGCCAAAAAAGGACAAACATATGGTCTTCACAGCAACTTTGATGGATTTTAGAATCTATAATACTCAGTGATCTATCAAAGAAACAAAAAACAGAGTACTACGTGTTCCCACTCATAAGTGGAACCTGAACATTTACCATAATGCTATAAGAAAGGAATTGACAGTAGCAGGATAATGCTGGGTGGGCGGGGGAGGGGCACATAATATCAGTGAGGGTATCTGATCTTAAACCAGATGAAGTGGGGACCAAAGGGAGACCCAAACTTTACCTGTATGATGTCCACTTGTATATCTAATTCTGAATTGTACCCTTTAAAATAAAACAAAAAAAGAAATTTGCTACTATGACAATATTTTGTAGAATATTTTCTGAACATATGACATGGATTATTTTTACATCTTCAGTCTCTCTACTCTTTTTCTCTGTTGTTCCATTACTTTTTTCTTTATTTAAAATTCCAAGTTTTGGTAAAAGTAGCTGGTTTTTTTTATCTCAGTACTAGAAATCTTGCTGATTTTTAAAATGTGAATGTCAAATTATTTCTGTGAATTTTTAACTGGGTAAATATTTTAATATTTGTATCAATAGTTGTGTTATTTGTTTTACAAATGCATAACAGACAAAAAAATTAAATTCTGATTTTTTGGGTACATGTTTTCTTAAGTGTGTAGAGAGATGAGAAATCATCACAGGACTTGATTAAATATTGCAGTTAGTCACTGCAACAGAAGGCCTTCAGGCTTCACTTTTGCAAGAAGAAGTTTAACAAATTGGTAACTTAATAAATATTTGTTTAAGCAAAATTCTGAGAGTTTCTTGAATAAAATAGCTTAAAATAACTAATAAAATAATTTTCATATCCAGGGGCAAGTAAAAATGGAAAATAAATAGATTCACTATTTCATGAACATTTTGTCTGATAAATAAAACATCATGTAAACCTTAAATAGTATTATCTACCATTCATCATAATTGTTTTATATAATAAATGAGCCAATACTGGTTTTTATCTACAACATGCCAAAAATGTAATTAAATGTAAAAAAAGAAAATTTCTATGGAAACAAAAGAAGGAGAGGTCTAAAAACCTTGTATTATTTTTTGGAGGACAGACCCCCTTGTAGTACAAGGGGAGACTCCCCCACAAAATGAAATTCATTTATAAAAAATTGTGTATTCATGGGCAACCCCTTCGGGTCACTTCCCCCTGTGGGAGCTTTTCTGTCCTCTCAATAAATCCTACTTTCTCACTTAAAAAAATTGTGTATTCAATTCTTACATGTTTAAATTTCAGTCACCTTCAAAGTACTCTCCATTTGATGCAATACACCTATTGAGACGCTTTTTCTACTATTCAAAACAGTTTTGAACTTGTCAATTGTGATGCCTTTTAGTGCTTTTGCCATTTTTTGCTTCTCCTCTTCCACATCGACAACGTTTCCCTTTGAGGAATTTTTCATCCAGGGAAACACAATAAGTCACTTGGGGTGATATCAGGTTAATAGAGAGGGTGGGGCATAGGAGGGCATGCCGGTTTTGGCAAAAACTGCTAAGCACAGTGTAGGCAGGTGCACTCGTAAATCACCAGTCATGAAATGGGCAAAGATGTTGAAAGAATTTCAAAAAACAAATCACTGAATCCTAACACAGACTCTCACAAAAATGCTAGCTAGTACACTGATGTCAGTGGGTTCCTAGAACACTTGCCTCGCGGGGAAAGTCTGTATGACAAACGGCCTGCCCTCCAAAAGATTATTCCAGGTTCTTTTTTTTTTTTTTTTTTTTTTGAGTTGGAGTCTCACTCTGTCGCCCAGACTGGAGTGCAGTGGCCGCTCCCGGCCACCGCAGCCTTGACCTGCTGAGCTCCAGCAGGCTTCCGCCTCAGGCTTCCAAGTAGCTGGAACTACAGGCATGCGCTACCATGCCTGGCTAATTTTTTTTTTTTTTTTTAAATTATGGAGATGAGGTCTCGCCAAGTTGCCCAGGTGGGTCTCGAACCCTCAGGCTCAGGCAAGTCACTCACTTCGGCCTCTCAAAGCGCGGGATTACAGGCTGAGCCCCCGAGCCGGGCCTTATTCCAGGTTTTGTGTCTTTCTTCATATTATAATGCACATAATGAAATAATTAAAGATAATACAATATTTTATTATACATAAAATATGAGAACATTAATAATTTTATTTAAAAGTGACTTTAAATATGATAAACCAACACGCCTTAAGAATTAAAGTGCATGCAAATCACAGGGGATATCTTTAAAATGCAGATTTCCAGACCCAACTTTCAAAATTTTTCATCCAGTTGGTGTGGAGGTCTTCAAGTAATTTTCAATTCTAACTTCAGGTAATACTGAGGCATAGATCACAGTTTGAGTAGCATTACACTAGTTTTAAAATCTCCAGTAAGTAGCAATATACTAAGGAACCTCATCTACTGGTGTTTTGCTTCCTTAAGCTGCACGCTTTATACAAGAAAAGCTTCTCAGATATAGAAACACTTACATCAAAATTATGCATATAGCTACAAAAGCAAACATAACAGTTCACGGAAAAATAATTTGTCTCTTGTTAGGTTAAAAAAAAAATAATAATAAAGCCTAAGCAGAAACAGTGTATTGTGATTCTAACTAAATTTTATAGTCCTACATTATAAGGTATGATAATTAAAAAATGGTACGCCTACATCTACAGCAATAACTACTAAAATAAGTTTTAAAATGTTATGCAAGGAGCATCAAGAAATTACACAATTCAGGGAGCTTGAACTTCTAAAATAAAGTGCTTCTTACAAAGAATAAACTTAGATGCAAAGTACTATATTTATTAATGAAAATAATTCTACAAAGAGATGTGAAAAATATGAAGAGACTGCTATCAATAACACTTATTGTTTACCAAAAAAAACCCCAGGAAACCTTTTGCAGAAAGGAAGCAAAAATTTTTATATACCGGGAGTGGAGATAGATGGCAGAGTAGGACTCTAGCAGTCATCCCTCTGCAGAAACAGCGATCCATGCATGAAAATACCTTCACAAGAATGTAGTTAATTAGCCGTGCTCAGCCTGTAATCCCGCGCCTTTGGGAGGCTGAGGTGAGTGGATTGCCTGAGCCTGCGGGTTCGAGACTCGCCTGAGCAGAGAGACTTCATCTCTACAATAAATCAAAAAATCAGCCGGGCGTGGTAGCTCACGTCTGTAGTTCCAGCTACTTGGAAGGCTGAGGCAGAAGGATCTCCAGAGCCCAGCAGGTCGTGGCTGTGGTGGCCGGGAGCAGCCACTGCACTCCAGTCTGGGCGACACAGTGAGACTCCAACTCAAAAAAAAAAAAAAAAAAGAAATACACTTGTCTGTTGTTTGTTGTATCATATTACCAAGGTTTAGTTAATTGAGAGAGAGTATAATGTCTGGTTGTTTTACAATAATAAGAAAAGGTGCATTGAAGAGGGTAGAAAGGATGGTTTTACATTACTAATGGACCCCCTCCTCCAGACCCCACGCAGCGCCATGTGAAGAGAAAGAATGTGTACTTAAAAAAAAAGTAAAGTAAACACAGAACCTTTCCTTGGACCCCAGCACTTAGCCTACCACAGTAAATCCCAGAATTATCCAGAACCCCATTTTTCCATACTCCATGCTGATATATGTAAACTGAGCCTCTGGACTTACCCCCAGTGGCAGAAAGGACCCCACAGCTATAGGCTTCATGTTTGCGTGGCAGAATCAATTTCTAGCTTGCATCATTGTTGAGTCAACAGTAGTGGCCCCATACTCTGGCCGTCCTTCAGTGATAGGCAGCTTCAGCAGCCCCAGGCTTCGATATCCCTAGTGTCATGCCAGATGAATTTGCCCTGTACTTATGATTCCCCCAGTACCACACTTGCCACAAGATTTTCCAAACAGTATCAATCTGCAAACACTGAAAAAAGTACATATTTCTTCAAATATTCAGACACTGACACACAACCACAATATTGAAGAACAACTAGGGAAACATGGCATCATCAAATGAACAAAATAAGCTGCCAGAGACTGACTCTAAAGAAATGGAGATATAGGAACTGCATAACAAGAATTAAAAATAACTATCTTAAGGAAACTAAGCAACTCCTTCCCACAAAATACAAAGAAACAATTCAACAAAATAAATAAAAACAATAAATAGCTAGAAATTTAATAAAGTAATAGAAATAATTTTTAAAAATCAAACAAATCTTGAAGCTAAAATTAACAATGAATAAAATGAAAAATGCGGTACAAGAGAGAGCATCAACAATAAAATTAATCAGGAAGAAAGAAAGAATCTGTGAATTAAAAGACAGACTAGTTGAAAATATACAGTCAGAAGAGAATAAAAAAAGGTATGATAGACGTTTATGGGATTTATGAAACAGCATCAAAAAAGCAATTGTTAGATTCTCAGAGGTTCAAGAAAATAAAGAAAGGAATAAAAATCTTATTGAAAGAAATTGTATACCTAACACTGAATTCTACTCTACATCTTCAAAATTAAAAATAAAAAAAGAAGAAAAAGAAATAGTAGCAAAAATTTTTAAACCTAGAGAAAGATGTAAATATTCAAGGACAGTAAAGCCTAGTGTCTCAGATCAGATCAATTTATGTAAGACCACCTCAAGACACACTTTAATCAAACTATGAAAAATAAAAGACAAAGAGAAGTTCTCTAATGCAGCAAGAGGAAAAAAGCAAATAATATATAAGGGTGTTTCAATATGCCTAACAGCAGATTTCTTAATAAAAACTTTCAGACCAGGGGAGATTGAGATGGTATATTCAAAATGCTGAAGGAAAGAAAGAGAAAAACAAAAAACAAAAAAACTGCCAGTCAGGAATAATCTTCCCATCAAGCTGTTCTTCAGAATTAAAGATGACATGAAGGCTTTCTCTGACATACAAAAAGCTGAGGGAGTTTATTACCACCAGATATGTCTTATAATTAAGTGCTAAAGGGAACTTTCAAGCTAAAAGGAAAGGACACTAATAAGTGACATAAACACATCTGAAAGTATAAAACTCAGTGAAAAACACAGTAAACAATCACATTCAGAATACTCAAAGGTTGTCATGGTGTTGTGTACATCATTTATAGTTTTAGTATAAGGGTTAAAGGAAAACAATTTTTAAAATATATGCAATATAAATTAGAGTTCTTTTTTATTTACAGTAAAAGTTAAGCTGTTTTTAGCTTAAAATAACTAGTTACAACTGTAGAATGATTTTTGAAAGTCCCATGATAACCAGAAACCAAAATCCTACAGTAGATATACAAAAAACAGAAAGAATGGAATTAATGCATACCAGTAAAGAAAATTACAAAGGAAGACATCAAGAAAAGAATAAATCATCCACAGAAAAACTGAAAAGCAATGAAAAAAATCACAGTTGTAAGTCTTTACTTATCAATTATTATTTTTATTGGAAATGAACTAAATTCTGCAACCAAAAGATGAAGTGGCTGAATGGATACTAAAACAAAACCCAACTATAAGCTGCCTACCACAGACTCATGTCACTTATAAGGACACACACAAACTGAAAGTGAAGGTATGGGAAAGGACGTTCTGTGAAAACAGAAATCAAAAAACAGCAGTAGTAGCTACATTTACATCAGATAAAATAGATATCACGTCAAAAATTATAAAGAGATAAAGAAGGTCATTATATAATGATAAAGAGGCCAATTCTTCAAGAAGATATAACACTTATTAGAATATATTCACCCAACAGAGAAACACCTAAATAATAAAACAAGTATTAACTGATCTAGGAGCAATAGACTGTAATACAATCACCCCACTTTCAAAAATAGACCGTTTATCCAACAAAATTAATATGGAAACATCAAGTTTAAACTTTACTTCAGATCAGTTGAACCAATCAGACATACACAGAACATTCCGTCCTGTAGCTCCAGAATACACTTTTTTTTTTTTTTTAACTGCATGTGGAATACTCTTCAGGCCAGATCATATGTCAGGCCAAAAATCAAGTCTTAACAAATTTAAGAGAACTGAAATCACATCTAGTATCTTTTCTGATCACTGGAAATAAATAGCAGGAGAATCTTTGGAAAATTCACAAATACATAAAAATTAACCAGCATGCTCTTAAACAATCAATGCATCCATGAAGAAATTAAAAGCATAATTTCAAAAATTTCTTGAGAAAAGCAAAATGAAATGAAAACATATGAAAATGTATGAAATACAGCAAAATTAATTCTAAGAGGGAAGTTTGTATCAATAAACACCTACATGAGAAAAGAAGAAAGATCGCAAACAACCTAATGTTGCTCCTAAAAAAAGAAAAAAAAGGAGAGAGAAAAACAAGAAGAAATTAAGTCAACATTAGTAGAAGGAAGAAACTAATAATATCACAAAAGTAAATAAAGTAAAGATGTGAAAAACAATAGAAAAGATCAAAAAAATAGTTTTATTTGAAAAGATAAAATCAACAAACATTAACTAGACTAACATGAAGAAAGAGTGGACTCAAATAAATAAATCAAAATTTAAAAAATAAAGAACTTCAACTGATATAATATAAATATAAAATATTATAGAGAGTATTTGAAAAAGTATATACCAACAAATTGAATAACATTACAAATAAAATAGAAAATGCGTTTCTTGAACATACAACTTAACAATACTGAATTATAAAAACCCAGAAAATATTAACAGACCAATAAGGAAGATTGAATCAATAATAAAAAGTCTCCCAACAAATAAAAATTCAGAAACTGATGGGTTCACTGCTAGATTCCATCAAAAATTTAAAAAACGAATAAAATTCTTTTCAAACTCTTTCAAGAAATTAAAGAGGATGGCACATTTACAAACTCATTTTGTAAGCCATTACCAAGATGACAAAACCAGATAAAAATACAACAAAATAATAAAGCTTTTGGCCAGTATTCCTGAATACTAGCAAATCAAATTCAACAGCACATTAAAAAGATCCTTTCCCATGATCAAGTGAGAGTCATCCCAGGAATGCAAGGAAGGTTTCAATATATACAAATCAATAAATACAGTGCTGCACTTATTGTATTCATCACTTTAACAGGATGAAGGGTAAAAATCATTTTACTAGAAGTAGAAAAGATATTTGACAAAATTTAGTATCCCTTCATAATGAAAGCTCTCAACAAAATAGGTATAAAAGGAATGAACATCAACATAATAAAGGTCACATCTGACAGACCCACAGGTAACATCATACTCAATGGAGGAAAGTGAAAATTTTTTCTCTGAAAATCAGAAGAAGACACAGATATGTACCCACTTTTGTCACTTCTATTTAACATGGTATTAGAGGTGCCCTCAAGAGCAATTAGAGAAAAAAAAAGTAAAAGGCATCCAAACTGGAAAGGAAGAAGTTATTTTTTCTCTTTTTGCAGAAAACATAATCACACACCACACACACACACACACGCACACACACACACACACACACACACACCACCAAAATTCTGTTAGAATTAGCAGAGAAATTCAGTAAAGTTGCAAAATATAAAATCAGCATACAAAAATTAGTAGCATTTTTATATATTAACAGTGAACTAACTAAAAATTGAAGAAAATTTCATTTATAATGGCTGTAATAAAAATAAAATACTTAGAAATAAATTTAATTCAAAAGGTAAATAATCTATAAATTGAAAATTATGACACATTGGTAAAATAAATTGAAGAAGACAAAAATAAATGAAAAAATACCTGGTGTTCATTAATAGGAAAAACTAATATTGTTAATATGTCCATTATACTCAAAGTGACTTATAGATTTAATGTAATTGCTATCAAAATATGAATGACATTCTTCATAGAAGTAGACAAAACAATCTTAACCATGAAATATCCCAAATAGCCAAGTAATTTTGAGTAAAAAGAACAAATTTGGATGTATCACACCACCTGAGTTCAAAATATACCACAAAACTCTAGTAACTAAAATTGTATGATAAAAACATATAGAACAATTTAATAGACTACTGAACTCAGAAATAGATTATTGCATTTAAAGTCAACTCACTTTTGACAAAGGTGCCAAGAACACACAATGGGGAAAGGTTAATATCTCCAATAATTGGTGTTGGTAAAGCTGGATATCCATTGCAGAAGAATGAAATTAAACCCTTATCTCACACCATATACTAAAAAAAAGAAAAAGAAAAAGCCTTGAAAATATATTAAAGGCTTTAACATAAGGCCTGAAATTATAAAACTAGTAGAAAAAATTATAGGGAAGAAGCACCATGACATTGGTCTAGGCAACAGATTTTTAGATATAACCTTGAGACCACAAGAAACAAAAGCAAATACAGACAAATGCAATTACATCACACTAAACAATGTACAATAAAAGAACAATCAAGAGTGACGAGCCAATCTACAAAGTTAAAAAATATATATTTGCAAACTATATATCTGCGTAATGGCTAATATTAAAAATAAATAAGGAACTTAATTCAATAGCAAGAAAACAAATAAGTCATTTAATCATAAATTGGGTGAATAATCTGAATAGACATCTATCAAAAGCAGGCAGACAGATGACCAACAGATGTATTTTTTTTTAAAATCTCACTATCACTAATCATCAGAGAAAGGCAAATTTAAATCATAATGAGGTATCTCTTCACACCTGTTAGAATGGCTATTATCAAAAAGATAAAATGTAACAAATATTGTCAAGGATGTGGAGAAAAGGAAATTTTCACATTGATGGTGAATGGAAATGTAAATTAATATAACTCTTCTAAAAAACTGTATGGAGATTTCTTTAAAAATGGAACAACATGTGATACAGCAATTCCACTAATGTGTATATATTCAAAGAAAATAAAATCAGTATGTAGATAGAGTATCTGCAATTTCATATTATAGTAATTTTATTCAAAATAGCCAAGATGTGGAATGAACCTATATGTCCATTGATGATGAGTAGATTAAAAATGTGGTATATATATATATACAATTGAATACTATTCAGCCATAAAAATTAAGTTATAACATGGGTAAACCTGATGGACATTATTTTCTACAACATGGATGAAACTGGAGGACACATTAGGTAATAAGTGAAATAAGTCACACACCAAAAAAACGAATATCATATGATCTCACTCACATGTGGAATCTTAAAAGGTTGTTCTCACAGATATAGAAAGTAGTTATAGAAAGTAGAGTGGTGATTACCAGGGACTGGGATGGTTGAAGATTTGGGCTGGAATGTTGGCTAAACGATACAGATTTTCATTTAGATAGGAGGAATAAGTTAAAGAGATCCATTGCCCAACACAGTGATGAAAGTTAATATTTATTGTGTTCTTGAAAAATGCTAAGAGAGGGATGCAAAGTGTTCTCACCCCAAAAATGAAAACTATGTGAGGTAATGCATGTTAGTTTGCTATAGTTTAGTCATTCTACGACGTATATACTCTTCAAAACTGTATGTTATACACAATAAAGGCATAAAGTTTTATCTGTCAATTTAAAACTTTTCAACATAAGAAATAAATTATCATAGAACTCATGTGAAGAAGTCTTAGTACTTAAATATTATTTTTGAACTACAAATTAGTGCAAAAAAGTATATTACAAGTAAAAGCTGAATAGACAAGAACACTGTAAATTCCTTAGAAGTAAACTTATGCTAGAATCTAGTCTTTTTCTTTGTTGACTACCAGGATACAGGTTCTGACTTATTCTTCAGTGAGAAAAAAAGTGAATTGTTAGAAGTAATTCTTCAACATTCCTTACAGTTAATTATATATGAATTTGTAGAAAATGCCTACTGTTCACAGTTTATAAATGTGTTCAGACATTCTTGGTATGCCTTTTCAAAATTAAACTGTTTTAAAAGTCTTTCAGATATTATTTTGTATTTTATTTAGGCGGCTTCTACATTATAATTATAATTAGAACTCCTAGACTCAAAGTGAACAAATTCAGTTAGAAGCACATTGTGTAGAATTCAGTATAAGCAAGACGTATTGCTCTGGGCATGCTGTATCTTACAAATCACTGTGAATTCATGGTGTTCTTTTACCCCTTTATTTTGGCAGCTGCCAAAAACAGCAATAATAATGTCTGGATGCAAAAAACAATCCAGTAATATATATTGTGCTGGTCTAGTCTAATATGCTTTGTCCTTTTAATTATAAAAGAGAGGCTAAAACACTTGTAATAATAGCTAGATCTGATTCTTTTCTATTCCCATTAATGAACTGCCCAGTTTCTTTTACAATGGATATGAGGACTTTTAAAAGATGAAACTATTATAACTCAGTGATGTTTCATTTAATAGATGTCTAAGTGTTTCCATTTTCTAGTATTTCTGACAACCAATGTGGAACGATTATAAAATTGAAGTGATTTTAAGCCTGGTATCCACTCTAAAATCTGTTTAATGATACATTTCTACTAAAACACCAAACCATTAGTGTTTTGAATGATATCTGAGTGCTTTTATTTTAAAAAATGGAATGGTTATTAGAAAAGCATGTATAAGTAAATGGAAAAAAGGGTATTATAATATATCAAATGTATCTGTATTATCACGGTCCCGGATAGGATATAGAAATGCAATTTAATATTTATATCTATAGAAGAGAACCTTTTAGAAAGCTCTGGAAAATTATCTAGCTTATGTTAGTCATATGCCACGCAGGAGTGTTCTAAGCAGGATCTGACTACCTAGAAGCCTAGACCTGATTATAAGATAAGCTATTTTATTCCTCATGACCTTGATGAGTTAATATCCTCCCAGTGCTAGATTTGTGTTTTTGTTTTGCTATAAATCCACTGAATCATTTTATAATCCTCTGAGAAAAAGCTACATATGTTTCACATATAAATAGTCTAGCAAAGTTGTGAAGTTAATGTGTGAGCTATACATAAAATAAATGTAATTGCTAGGTATCAGAATTTTGTTATGATATCTATGAACCATGATATATGTATTTTCAATTCTGACAAAAGGAAAATTTAAGACTATCAAACTAGTCAAGATGACAAGAGTTCAGTTAACCCTTTTAAAGTAATTAGACACCAATAGATTCCAGGTATTATGTGGATGGAAAAATTTTTTAGAGAACAGAGAAAAGTGAAGAGTGTAATTTCACATACAAATGTCATCTCTTTTTAAAAATACAACTGCTATAATTAATCCCAGATTATTTTTCCTGTTTATTATTCACCCTCCTTTTCTTTTATTCACTCCCCAACCACTGTCCACTGTGGATTAAAAAAATTTATTAGGTTTATCAGTTGTCAATGTCCAGATGTTTCAACTATGTGCTAACTAGTTCAAAGTATGAGTTAAATTTATTTAAAGTCTTACACCTGCTCTAGTAACCTTTAGTATAAAGTAACCTTTTAGTTATATATATATATATATGTGTGTGTGTGTATATTATATATATATTTTCACGCACACATAAACATATGTGCATACACATGCACACACATATTTCTCCCCATGGAGAGTGCAAAAAGATGTATATAAGTATATCCCTCCTTAATTATTCAAGCACTGGATAAAACTACTTCTTTTGCTCTAAGATTATCTTAGTAAACTATTAATAATTAAAAGTCTAAGTACCCCTTGTCCAAAATGCTTGGGAATAAAAGTGTTTCACTTTAACAAACAATTTTGAAATATTTCTACTTTTTCAGTATTTCTAATTTAAAAATCTAAAACCTGAAATACTCCAATGAGCATTTCCTTTGAGTGTCATGTTGACACTCAAGAAGTTTTAGATTTTGATGATTTCAAATTTAGGGTTTTTAGATTAGAGCTTTTAACCTTTATACTATTTTTATTGTACCTAAGACATTACATTTTATTAATAAGTTTTCTTTCTCACAGCCTTGCAAAACCAATCATTCCTATTAGGGACTAGCTTGTGTATTATTAATTTTTTTTTACAACTGTTGCTATAATTTTATGTGTTAGCAGGTTGGTCATTTACATAGTTGATGCAAAATTATACCTTCTTTATATGTATATTAATAAACAAGGGCCACAAATTGAAATGTACTATAGCAGAATCTTAATATATCTGTCAGTAAATGAGAAACATTGCTAATTTTTTATATCTTTTAGGTTTACAATGTGATGGTTTGATCTAAATATTGTGAGGTGATTCCACCAGTCAAGCTAATTAGCCTTTCCAACACATCACCTGTCTTCCGTTTTCTTTTTTTTTTTTTTAAGATTTACTGTCTTAGCAAATTTCAAGTACACAACACATTTTATTAACTATAGTGACCATGCTACAACATTGTTAATTTAAAAATAAAAGGAAACATTGGACAGCCCTACACATTTTAGTGTTTTTGATAGATCACTAGAACCAGATATATTATACTCACATTGACTTCAATTGTAGGAAGATCTCAAAAAAGTTTGAAAGCTATTTGCAGTGTTATAACTTTTCTGGTTTTGGAATAGAGAACTCAGAAAGAGTAGAAAAATTTAGTTCATATTTGAATTTAAAGGAGCTCATATTGTTGTTGACATACTAATAAGCCTCTAGGTTTTAACCAAATCTATTATTTAATAGAGTATCAAATAAAATTTCTGTTATTTTGGAAAAACAGCTGTCTACAAGAATGTGTTGTCTCAGAGTATTTACTACCAAAGGTAATCCTTTTTTATTGAGAAGGTCATTGGGGAATTAGGATCTGAGCTCCTATTAGACTAAACACTTTATCTATTTTCACAGTATGTTTTATTAGTTGTAATTCCTGTGACTGTTCAGATAACATGTCTCCATTTTTATGCTCTGCTTAAACATCTATGTGTCACCTTCTCCATAGAATGTCAGTGGCTGAGCAATCAGAAATGAAGGAATAAAACATTTTAGACCATCCTGATAGGGTATTAGTGAGTGTAAAAGATTATGTTTGAACTTACTGATATAAATTCAGAGTAAGCAATAGAAGGCAGAAGAAGCTACATTAGCTACTGCTTATCTAGCCTAAGATTTACACACATGGGTGGTCAAGCTGAATGTTAATCTCGCACAATCCTAGATTCAGTAGTAAGGACAGAGGAAATGCTTAGGCTGGTCCCATTAGATAAGAAAAAGAATGAGGAGGGCAAGCATCGGCTCTGCTCTTTCTCCAAATAGTTTTTCTTTTTTTCTGTCAATATTTTTGTGAAACTTTAAGGAAACAATTTGGTATGGCCTGTAACATTTTGATTTCATGAGTCAGCTACCATTATTGCAAAGGAGAGTGATTACCATTTTTCATGTCCCTAAATCTTTCATGGATCCTCATCCTGAAAACTCAAAATGAACTATCCATTCCTAATATATTCATCACCAGAAGAAACACTTCAAAAAATAAGACTTTAATTTTTAAAAATTGCAAAAGAAAACCTCTTTCTTATTCTCTCTATGACAGTTGGGTCACATTTGCTTGGAAATAGGATGCGATTAACCACACTCCCATTTCTAACCCCTTCACATTACTGCTTACTGTCCTGGTTTTCTGTTCTGTGTGGTTATTTGCACATGCTTTTAGGATTATTTTATTAGCCTTTAAAAATGACCCTTTTGAAAGTTTTCTTTTAATGAACAATGAATGAATTCATTTTTCTTTCTTGAGCAATGAATTTGTTGTTCAATATATGTAATGATATGAATACTATGATATATAATAACAATTCTAGACAAATATTTAACACAACTTAAATAAAGATAATGGTATTTTTTCTTAATGAGTAAACCCATTTTTTTTTTTTTTGAGTGGGAGTCCCACTCTGTCACCCAGACTGGCAGACTGGAGTGCAGTGGCTGCTCCCGGCCACTGCAGCCTCGACCTGCTGGCCTCCGGCGATCCTTCCACCTCAGCCTTCCAAGTAGCTGGAACTACAGGCATGGGCTACCATGCCTGGCTAATTTTTTTTGATTTATTGTAGAGATGAGGTCTCGCCAATTTGCCCAGGTGGGTCTCAAACCCGTGTGCTCAGGCAATCCACTCACCTCAACCTCCCAAAGACGCGGGAGTACAGGCTGAGCCACCGAGCCCAGCTTATAAACCCATTTTTATAGTGTAGCATCTTTAGTAGCTGGCTTAACAATATAACTCTACTTATTTTATTTTTTTCTACTTGGAGCAATGGGAAAAAAAATGTATGTAGTGCAACCATGATTACTTTCAACTTTAGGTTAAACTAGCCTATGCATTAAAAATGTATAAACTACATTTTTCCCTCGAGGAAGTGATTATAGATTAGGGTTTCATGCTATGTGGCAACTCATATTCCTCAAAAAACCCCTATTGCTAGAATTTTCTTCCAATTTGTGAGTTTCTGAATTGCAGGTTAGGGGAACCAGCTGCTTGATGCTTCCTGCTTTGCTGTTTTCTTGCTCCCCTATTCTGTTCATATCTGTCACATGGTGCTCAGAAAACGTGAAAATAGCTCAGGATATGGCTACCTACCCAGGGCCGTCCAGGAAGAAGGGAGCCTCCTCCTAACTTCCAATTTCCCTTTTGTTTTAAGCAAGTGCTTACTAGTAAATAATATTATCATAAGAATTTGTGAAGGGTTTAATGCAGAAAAGTTATACATTTTTTATTAAATTTTTTATTACATTAAATACTATTTTTATACATTCAGGTAATTTATCACTATAAGTAAACATGGTTGAAAGTTGTGATAGATAGAAAGTAAAGTAGAAAAACACGGGTATAGAAGATGCGACATGTCAATACAGAAAGATAGTAAGAAGGAGGCCCTAAAAATAGGAGAAAAAATAATTATTTAACAAATAACAGTCACATTTCATTCTTCTGTCATGGAACTCATCATCTGTCTCTGTTTGGCAGATTTCTTGCTTTAGCTCCTCTTGTATCTTTGGTGTGCACTTAAACATACTGAATTTTAAATTATATAAAGTCCGAACAATTTAGGCCAGCGATTTTGTTCTTCCACAGTGTGGCTCTAAGTATATCATACATCTTTCCTTATAATTAATTCTCTACCTGAAATTATTGTCTGTTCTATCTTTGCAAATAAATAGTCTATATGATTTTCAAAGTTCAGATAAAATGCTTCATCTAACACTGAGATTTTTTTGACCTTTGATGTTTTATTGGTATGTTCTCTGTCATACACATCCTCAAAAATTAAAGGAGGAGTAAATTTTACTTCTCTGAATAGTGAGAACAATTTTGCTTCTTCTAAAATTGAAGTGTTGAATAATCGTTATCATGTTCCTATGTGATTAATCTTGTGCTGCTGTGTGATTCATCTTTGTATTACACAATAACCTTAAATTTTATTTTCCATAGTTAATGACCACTTACTGTATAATAATTATGTAACATTTTTGAAAAATAACAACTATATCTTTATATTTGTTATTTAAGTCTCCTCTTTTAACAAAGATCCAAAATACTTTTATTCCTTCAGTATTTCTTCTGAACGATTATGATAAATTCTCAACATTCCTGGAGACAGTGAATGAAATATGCTTTTCCTATATGTATAATTTCCTTCCTTTACATCAACTTGAGAAACATTATAGTCAGTGATAGATACTATTGTGATATAGAGTGGGGGAAAAGCAGGAAATATTTATGCTTAACTCTGATTATGGAAGTTTGTTCTCGGAAACTTGGAATACTTTATGTTAAAGTCATTACTATATTTAGGGATTGATGGGATAGAGTACTTAAAATTATAATTATCAAAGAAAATCCAATATATATGTCACTATGTTTATAATAGATGCCAACTTATCTCCAAAATCTCCCATCGTAAATGCAGGAGGTTAAGATAGAGATATTATCACCTTACTTCAAGGTTATATGTAATGACATTGAATTAGAAAAAATATGTCTATAGATTATAGCATCACAATTATATTATTATATTCTATCCTTGAATATGTACTAAGTAGTGATATTTGAATGGACTTCCACTTATTCCAATAAAGGTAATGATTTTATCACATACAAGTTACGTTATATTTATTGTTACCCTGGATTTTATTAGGACTCGTAATTGTCTCTTGTTCTATCTTTTCACGGTGTGGTAGCCACTGGTGGTTTATTTTTTCATATTTCTGAATAAAAGAATTATGAAGTTTGTCCATATATTGAACAGTACCTGCTTGAGAATAACTTATTCATTTTACTAGTGATTGGTTTAGGGATAGTTATAAGTCAAGATCTGGCAAAGACATAGAATGCAAAATGTTAATGGTAGAGAGAACTTCTGAAAATGCTTACTTACTAAAATTACTTACTTATGAAGGGGTATAATTACCCTTCGTATCACTCCTTTTTTGTTTTTGGGTAGTTTTATGACTATTAGCAGCACTATAAGCCATTTTGTAACCATGAACTTTTCAGAAAGGCAGGCCCAGACTCCTGACATTTTTGAGCCATGGAACAAAACTTGGAGCTATCAACCTATGTTTGTTGGAATAGCGAAATTTTATACTTTAAAAATGGATACTGTGTCATTTGCAGCCAAAAACATCATTGGAATAAATAGTAATTTTAATATGTCTACTTTGTCATATAAATAACCATTATACTAAAGGACACTTGATACTACTTGAGCTAATCTGCAGTCTCTTGGATGATTTACCTTCAGAAGCAATCACTACTATAGTACAAACAAGATCTGATGTCTTTATAATGCCAAAACCAATTTTCTAAAAATGCTAATTGGTATTTACGGCAGAGGATCACTCAGCATAGTACAGCCACCTAACACCAACTTTTGCTCTTTCCTGCCATTTTAGAATTTCAAGCTCAGTAGACATGTTATCTGTCTTCCAAGTTATTACTGATAATGAGTTACCAAGTCATTTATTCCTATATGAAGATCTTTAGCTTTCCAGTCACTAGTATCAATTTTCTCACATGGCCTCCCCATTATACCAGTATCATATTTTAATTTTAAATTATAAAATTTGTCCATTGTATTATATTATCAATGCAAATGACTGAAGACTACACAGGCGCAAAGACCCTGTAAGACTTATAATTTAAACTACTGACTTGGCATCACAGAAGAGATAAAAGCCTGTTGTTTCAGATTAGGGTTTATTGGTAAAGATTTGAATCTTTTGTTTCAAATTCCCTAAGTAGCCACCACTAATTTAATAAGAGTGGGAAGCATAGAATATAACAATAATAATAATAATAATATCAACTTTAAAACTGTACAGAAAACACTTTGAGTAAAGTAATTTCACATGAAACAGATTTGAATAAATGAAATCATATATACTATTTCTAAAATGCTTAGTTTTGAAATTATTATAGATGCACAAGGAGTTGCCAAGATGGTGTAAATAAGTCCTGTGCATTCTTCACATAGTTTTTTCCAAAAGTAAATTCTTGCATAATTATAGTGTACTCCCAAAGACAAGATTCTGTTATTGATATAATGTGTTTGTATATTTCTATATCATTTTATCATTGTAGATTGGAGTGGCCACCATGACCAGGATAATAAGCGACACTATTACCACAAAGATATTCCTCACAATATCCCTTTATAGTCACACTCAACCCCACCCTCCATCACTGACATTTGGTGGACATTGATCTGTTTTCCACCTAATAATTTTATAATATCAAGAATGTTATGTAGATAGAATCTTCAGATACGTGACCTTTTGAGACTGGCTTTTTTCAATTAGGGTAATTGTCTGGAGATACATCTAGGTTGGTTGAATAAGTCAATTTTTGTTATTGCTCAGTAGTATTTTGTAATATGGATTTACCATCATTGGTTTAATCATGTACTTAGTGAAAAACATCTGAGTTATTTCCAGTTTTGAAAAAATTAATTTGGTAATGAACAGAACTACTATGAACACTAGCATAGAGGTTTATGTGTGAACATGATTTTTAAATGCTGTGGGATGTGTGCTCAATGCAAGAGCTGGGTCAAATGGGAGTTGCATGTAATGAACATTTGTATGCCTAACCCAGAATTGTACATCACATCTTTAAAATTAAAAAAAAAAAAAACCAAAATATTAAAAATAAAGACTGACATGCTGTTCAAGTTTTCATTTTTACCAGCAAGGTATGAGTGATTCAGTTCTCCAAATTCCTAACAGAATTTAGTGTTGTCCCTGCTGCTTTTTATATTATAGTCATTCTTGTAGGTGCATAGTGATATCTCATTGGAGTTTAATGTGCATTTCCCTAAGGCTGTTAATGCTGAACATTTTTTATGTGTTTATTTGTCATCTGCACATACTCCTTTGTGAAATGACTTTTCATGTCTTTTGCTCATTTTCTAATTGGATTTATGAAAACTGCTGAGTTTTGAGAATTCCTTATGTGTGCTAGAATCATGTCCTTTGTTACTTTGTGTTTGTGGTTTTCAAATATTTTCTCCTTGTCTGTAGCTTGACTTTTTATCCTGTCAACAAAGTTTTGTTTTACAGAGAAAAAGTTTTTAATTTTAAAGTAAAATTTAATGATTTTTCTTTTTATGAATTGTATTTTTCAATCAGCATTTGCCATTATGCATGACATAAGGTCTCTAGCTATTACATACCTGCTGGCAAACTTGAAGTGAGGAAACCCTATGACCACCTTATTTTTTGGAGACCTTGCCTGTGATAGTCTGCACTACTGTCCTCTCTTCTCTTTTCTATTTTTATGTATATTTTGTATATGATGTAAAGAGTTTTGTGTTGCACATAGCAGAAAAATTGGAAAAAAGTATGCCTCCTACATCTTTCCAGAAGCAGAACTCACTCTGTACCAAGTTATTAAAGATAATTTCTAATGAAACAAACTACCTGCATAATAAAAAAAAAAATGCCTGAATTTCTTTGATAAACCTTAAAAGAAACTTGCATGGAAAGTAGACTAAGAACACGTCTATTCTCCCCATGCCCAATTTAAATATGGTCATAGAAAATAACACATGCCAAAGTGTCAATCCAAGGACTATCAGAGTTATGAAAGAGATATTCCTCCTAGAAAAGAATGTCTATTTCAACTAACGAAACTTTGATCTCTAATTAGGATTTTGCAGATGCTCGGTGTGTCATTTTGCGACTGATGCTGTTAAGAAGTAAACCTACCATCCCCGTGCTTACTTATGTCTTAAATAGTGACATTTGATGAAGTATGTTGACAGTGGAGACACAGTTTGGGGAGAGGCCGAGTCCCTGAATTTCCTCATAGAAGGTTGTCTGCTGGAAACCCTCATTGGACTGATATATGAGGGGGAAGGAACATTCTACTGAGGTTTATATCATTGAGTAGTCATCATTAGCTATTAACTTAACTGTTACAATAACTCCAGCAACTATTATAGTTAGTAGCCATATAAGTTAGCACTTCTAATTATTTGACTAAACAAAAATGAATCTGAAGCTCCAGAAAGTTGATGAACATGATAGCAAAGTAAAAGTATAGTTCTTAAAAAGTCTAACGTTTTATCTTTCTGTTACGCTTAAAATTTTTTTGTACTGTTTTCTATTTATTTTATAAAGAAGAGCTTCTTCCCCAAAGAAGATAACAGAGTGCATGTCCTAAGGAATCATGTCATTTTTATTGATCATATAAGCTGAAGTGTAAGTACATCCATGTGAATAATACATAAAACAAGTAACTAAGTAAATAGGGTGTATGTTTTAATACATCTCAAGAAAATACAGAATGTATTAACTTTCTCTCTAAAAAAGAAAACAAATCACAATTATTTGTATTTATGCATCATATCTCATACCAACTGGTGAATCTGAACTGAGGAAAAGCTATAACCAGCTTACTCCATGAAGAGTTGCTTTTTGCCTACTATAGGGCGGAATAGCGTCTCCTGTTGGAATAGTTTACCTACTTCCCAGTCATGAAGCATGGATGAAGGGAAGGTGCTTGTTCTGACATAGTGGACTAATAGTGTTAATATTTAAATGATTTCCCTTTATTCTTAAAGTTACACTTCATTACTATCACCTTTGGTCATATTGTTTAAGTCTGTTTTACTGAAGGCTTATTATGACAGTCTTGCATCAATTTACATAGTGAAGACTATTTTTTGCTGCTGTGGGGGTCTAAAACTTCATGTTTAAACAGGATTTTTTCAAGGAAAAAAATAAAAATGAATAGGAAGAATTTAAATGACTACTGGATATGAAGTCTGTTAGTACCTCTGAAGGTTTTGTCTTTGATTAAACAATACATATCAGCTGCTTCCAAGTTGTCAGAGGTCATCTTTAAACTGATAGATTAAAAATTGATGTTCTAAAACTCTCTTAGGATTAGTAACACTTAACAGCTTGCTCTCAGAAAATAAAACCTAACAGTATTACTCTTATGCCTTTTATTAACCTTTTTATATGAATAAAACTTCTGTATTTAACTTTTTATTATGGAAAATTTCAAAAATGTATAAAAATAGGATCATAGTATAATAAACCTTATATCACCATTGCTTGTTAGTAATGATTCTTAACTCATGGTCCACATATTTCTCCTCCTCTTCAATTAATTTGAGCATATCTCAATATCATGAGGTTTCTTTAACACAATAGCTTAAGCAGAATTAAAACTATGGTGAAAAAAAACAAGGAAAACAGTCAGAAATAAAAATAATATCCAGTTTGAATATATGTACTATTTTCCTTCCTTTGAATCTTAACTAATTGGTAATAATGACCACATGGGCAGTCTACTGTAACTCTTTGTCCTCTTTATCATTACTAACTCTGCTTCAACTACTTACTAGTATCCCTTGTTGAGAAACACATTGCAAGACAACTCTTGTCCTCCTGGCACTTGCATTACAAAAAGGTGAATAGACATGGATCAGAAAATAACCATAATAATAAACCACATAACAAACACACACTGAAACATGTATAAATATTAGACAAAAGGAAATCAATAAAAAAATCCCAACTTTTCATTTGTCATCAACCTTCTTACCCATTTGTGGGTATTGGGAATTATGTACTCAAGATGTAACTACAAATACCGATGCTCATATTTGGAAGTACTATCCTTTAGTAATATCTAGTGTATTTTTAATTTTTATTTATTTATTTAACTATTTATTTAGTTTTTTGAGTTGGATGCTCACTCTGTCGCCCAGGTTGGAGTGCAGTGGCACACTCATGGTCACCACAACCTCAACCTGTTGGGCTCAGGTGATCCTTCTGCCTCAGCCTTCTAAATAGCTGGAACTGTAGGCATTCACCACCATGCTTGGTTAATTTTTAAATTTATTTTAGAGATGCGGTCTTGCCAATTTGACCAGACTAATCCTCTCACCTCAGCCTCCCAAAATGCTGGGATTACAGAAGTGAGCCACCCACCCAGACTTATTTTTTAAAATTAATTATGTAACCTCTTAATATAATGTTTAGTTATGAGCTTTGACTTTTTTGATGTTGACATTTTTAAGCTGACTACTTCAATATTTGTTATCATAAGAAAGATATGTTTACAT
Organism: Carlito syrichta; assembly: GCF_000164805.1. Lineage (NCBI taxonomy): Eukaryota > Metazoa > Chordata > Mammalia > Primates > Tarsiidae > Carlito > Carlito syrichta. The sequence continues at coordinate 26,364 of NW_007247072.1, forward strand.
ATGAATAGATATGTACAAATAGTCACAGAATGTATATGTGGTACATAAAAAAATAGATTCACATTCTTGACCACTTATTCCACTGCAAAGTGAGAGCTGTGGCCTCTATTTTTTAATAATGAGGGATCCATGACTAATTAACCACAGAGAACAGGCATGATGTGACACATTTGTTTCTGGACTGATGCCACATGGGACCGGCAGCTCTACTTTCTGTCTCTTAAGAATTCTGATTCGTGTAATTCAGCCACCATTTTGTAAGCAAGTTCAAGTAGCCCCATGAAAGGCCTATGTGAGGGAGGGCACAATCCCTGCTGCTAGCCCTAGCTAAGAGTCCAGCTGACTGCCTTCATCTGTTATGTGAATGAATCATCCCCTGATGCCCAAGCAAAGATGCTGCATCACACACTGATAACAACAGAAATGAGTGACTTTAAAATGAAGATTCAGAGGCAAAATACATAATTTCTATCGTTTTAAGCCCCTAAATTTTGTCTGCTATACAGTATTAGATAATCTTAGAAGAATAAATCTCAACATAAATTATTTTAAACAGCAGAATTTCTGAGTGCAAGGTATCACTTATGTTTACTCTGTATTCTCACACAATTACCATGGCCAGTAGAACATCAAAGTGTCTGTTGAATGATCTATGTCCGCCTTGATGCCTCCACTAATACTATTCAAAAGCGCTTAATTTTTCTTCCTGTATATCCTGTACTTCTCTTGCCTTAGTGTTTAACAAGTCATAGTATGTGTCTGATATATTTTCAAACTCATATGATCTGGTGTCAAGCGCAGATCCAAGCTACACAGGATATACAATCTTCGAAAATAAGAATCATGTTTTTCATCTCTTGAAGGATAATCTTTGTCACATAATCAATGTTTATTTTTGAATGAGTGATTTAAACACTGCCTTTCTTAAAGTTTATATTCAGTTAATCTATAAGCTTTTCCTACCTAAATATAGCTCACTTTCATAACTTTATGAAATCTATCTTTTTCAAATACAATTATTTGTAAGAAGAGAATAATAAAAATGATCAATTTTTAATAATAATGATATATTTTGAAGTAAAAACTAGTTGGGCACCAGCAGGATACAACTTCCTTTTCTGAGGAAAATAATACAAATCAATCCTATAATCCAATGTTTTCTACACAAAACCATACAAGCAGGTGAGCTGGCTGAGGAGAGATATAACTTCTAGTTTGTTTTGTTGTTGTTGTTTTGTTTTGTTTTTGTTTTTGTTTTTTGAGTCAGAATTTCACTCTGTCTCCCAGTCTGGAGTGCAGTGGCACGCTCAAGGCCACTGCAGCCTCAACCTGCTGGGCTTAGGTGATCCTTCGGTCTCAGCCTTCCAAATAGCTGGAACTACAGGCGTGCGCCAAGAGACTCGGCTAAATTTTTGATTTATTGTAGAAACAAGGTCTCGCCATGTTCCCCAGGCTGATCTTGAACCCCTGGGCTCAGGCAATCCTCTCCCCTCCACCTCCCAAAGTGCTGGGATCAGGGCATGAGTCACTGAACACTGATGACTTCCAGTTTTTATCTTCCTAATTGCTCTCCTTTAAAGACCAGTAGCTAGCAGCTCATAGCTGAAATAAGAAATAGTATGTTAAGCAGGGTTCAGACAGAAAATCAGAGACAACATTATTGTTTTAACAGATAGTTTAACATAAAAATTATTAGCCACACATTGGAGAACTGAAAAGGAAAAAAGGGAACACTAAGAGAGTAACTGCAGGACACAGCGACCATCGCCAAGCTGGGAAAGGGTGCAAATTATTAAATCTTGCGAAGTTGGACAGGGGCCTCTGGAACTGGGAGCTGGAGCTCTGAGCAAGGCTCAGCAGGCTGCTACTTTTTCTTCTGAGGGGGAATGAGGAGACTTGTTCTGAAAATATAGGAATGGAAACTGGAACCACCTGCCACCATTGCAGGATGGAACTGCCACTGTCAGGGTGAAGTAATGTTGCTGAGGTTTCACAGAAAGCAGTGTCCTGTCTTTCTCCTGGAGCATTCGGGTTTTCTTCTAGTGCCCTTTGCTGGAGTCTAAAGGAGCATGCCGGAGAAGCAGAAGTGTGTTTTTATAGCATTCCAGCCCTCACCTCGCCTCACGAGGCAGTGTAGATGGGTTGTTTTGAAGTTAAGGGAGAATAGCTTAAAAAAGCAACCCACATGAGTTAGTAACAAAATCATCATGGAACATGGTATGAGAACAACCCTTTTACTTTCTCATTCACCAGGGCCTCTGTTTTACATTTCTAGTCATCTAGTGCCCCACTGTCAGAAGAAGGATTCATGAAGGGTATTCAAGGGTTTTTTTTATTTCTTCTTATAAGTAAAGGTAAAAATGTGGATTACAGGTATAATGAGTAAATATACAAGCACTCTATCTGGAATTAGCAGAATTAAATAAGCTTGGAATAAATTAATTTTTTAAAAAATCAGTGCTTATACAGATAGAGCTATAGTTTTATGTGTGTATGCCTCATCCCAGCCAAACTTATGGCTTGTGTTGCCCCAAAAGTGGTGGCAAGGAAGTTCCTACAAGGGACCCCAACCATCCCCAAATGGGGCCAATTACGATTCGGGGATGGGGGAACACTGAATACCAGGGAGATGCCTGCAGAGGGAAACCAACCTACTTCCAGAGCATTGTGGCAGTTCCTTGGTGGACAGTGGGAGAAGGGAGTGTTCTACCGAGGCCAGTCTGCAATGAATAGGTCGAGTATGGAGTTTATATGAGCCTTCTAGAAATTGGCTCAGGGCTGGGCTAGTTTCTTTCAGTGTTTCGTGCACAGACTAAATTCCCTTATCAGTGCCTAGGAATGTCCTCAATCAAGATAAGAGAAAATGTGGGAAAACCTGGGGATCCTGCAACCTATGTACTTATTTGCACAGCCTTGCAATTATAGGTACAAAAGTGATGTGTGAAGAGGACAAAGGAAAAGGCTAAAATAAATACATAATAAAACCATGGTCCAGTAGGAATAAAAGGCAGATAAGAGACAGGACAAGAAAAATGTAGATTGACAATAGGTTGAAAGAAAATCAACCAACCCAGTGTAGAAATGTTTTGTAATTTAAGTGCAAAGTACATACTTAGCCTTGTGGAAATATATTTTAAGTGAGAAGTTAAGGAAAAAAATCTAATCACTTTAACTACCTCAGAATATGTTAGCTATTGTACCTCTGCATCTCTGTTCCCAGAGGGTCAGTAAACTGTACTTGTTCTTAGAGGGTTGTAGCTTTGTGTTCCTTCAGTTTAGGCATCTGCAAGTATGGGCTTGTCATCAGCATTTTTGCTCTACCACAAAAATCACATTACTAGTTTAGTAGAATTTGTGTTCATTACTTGCAGAATTTTACTCAGTGTAAGATATGATGTACATTTGCGATTCCATTAGGTAATGGGTTGTTATTTAAAAATGAGAAAAGCCAGAGCTGAGTACAGCATAAGTTCTACAAATATGTGCTGTGATGAACACTCCACTCTCCTTCATTATGTATCTCTATCCATCTTCATTTTTATATATGTTAAATTTATGTACACTAATCCTTAATAGGCTTTAAAGAATTTCTGTAAGTATGATAAACTTTTACAAATTTTGAAGGTAATGCTTTATATTTTCTAATTAAGTTTTCTGGGATGAGTTGACATGGGGTGCAGCATGGTTCATGAACCCTCTGTTAATCTGGACTGGATAGTTATTCAGGGGACAAGGATTTTCACTAGCAACTGGTGCTAAAGCAACCTAGGTTTAAAGCAGCACATAATCAGCTTTACAACATATGGAATCAGCAATATTTGTGTTTTGCTTCACTGTGTCTACTCCCGCCCATGAGTTTAGGTTGCCATTTGGTAAGATCTTTGCCATTCTGGCTTAATTTTCCTTACTGTGCACTAATACATTTCACCTTAATTTTCCTCCATAAAAATACTGAACAAAGAGTAAGTCTGTCTCCCACTTATTTATTGTCCCAAGCCATATATACTTTGGAATCTAATGACTGCCCCAAATGTGTAAAACGAGCACAAAATTCCTTCTCTACCACACATTATGATTTTAGTCTGCAAAGTACCTGCTATGGTTTAAGCATGTTCCGTCCAAAATCCAGATATTGTCAATGTGATACTATGAAGAAAAGGGGCCCTTTGGAGGTGATTAGGCCATGAGAGCTCCTCTCCCATGAATAGGCCCCTATTAAAGAAGATTCGTACAGCATTCCTTCTGCTTTCCTTGGAAGCCGAGAACAGCCCAGACAACCGAACCTGCCAGCACCTTGAACTTGGACTTTGCAGCCTCCAGAACTGAGAAATAAATTTCTGTCCTTTATAAATGACCCACTCTCAGGTGTTCTGTTATAGCAGGACAAGTGAATTAAGACAATCCCCAAATACTGTTGATGTACTTTTCCATTCAATTGTCATGATTCTTTAACAAGAATACCTAATTATTGTATCAGAGGTGTATTCCTTTTGAACATCAATATTTACCATATAAAATAAAGAGCCCCAACTTCACACAGCAGGTCTTCAAATACTATTGTTTCATTCAATGTTGTTTTGTTATAACTTTTATGAGGAAAAAAAATTCCTATCTGAGGCCACTGACTGTCTATGTTTTCTCCAGGTAACCAGTTTCCTTTCCCATCCCAAATACATGTTTGTTGGGTGGACTGGCATGCTTTCCATCATGAGCAAGTGTGTGTGTGTGTGTGTGTGTGTGTGTGTTTGCATGTGAGTGCACCTGTAAAAGATGATGTTCAGGGCTGGTGCCTGCTTTGCACCTTGAGCTGCCCAGAGATGCTCCAGCCACCCTCCAACCTGAACTGAATTCATTGGTTAATTAATTGATAATTAATGTCTTGTTTTTATTCATCTTTCTTAAATGAATGTGTATTTCACATTTGTTTCAGAGTTTAGTATTAGAAGTGTTTCGCTTCATTTTTTAGAAGTTTGCTGATTTTTTTTATCATCAAAATATGCCATGGGAACCTAACTCTGGTTTATATCAATTAGCTTATAGTAAAATTGGCTTCGTTATGTGTTTTTTACTTAAAGTTGCAGTTTATCAAGTTACTGATAAGAATTTGTCAACAATGTTAAGTAAGGATTTATTATATTTAAATTTTTAACCTGGCACACTTTTGTCTGTTAAAAAGTGAAATTGAGCTGGGCTCGGTGGCTCAGCCTGTAATCCCACGCCTTTGGGAGGCTGAGGTGAGTGGATTGCCTGAGCCCGCAGGTTCGAGACCCGCCTGGGCAGCGAGACCTCATCTCTACAATAAATAAAAAAATCAGCTGGGCGTGGTAGCGCATGCCTGTAATTCCGGCTACTTGGAAGGCTGAGGCGGAAGGATCGCCGGAGCCCAGCAGGTCGAGGCTGCGGTGGCCGGGAGCGGCCACTACACTCCAATCTGGGCGACAGAGTGAGACTCTGACTCAAAAAAAAAAAAAAAAAAAAATGAAATTGAATCCACAAATATTTCAGTTTGTTCTATTAGTTTGGGATATGCAAAAAAAGTATAGATCAAGGTAAATATATAATTCTCAGGAAACTCCATTGCTTTTCTTAATTGTATGTGAAACATCACTACATTTCAGAATTATGAAACTCCAAAACATTAGTCAAATGAGAAAGATGAGAGATAACTATGAACAAGTTATCATTATCAATTATATTTACTAACAAAACACACAAAAAATTTGAAATCAACACACAAAAAATAAGAGCTGGAAAAAAGAAAAAAGAGGTAATGAAGAAACAAAGGAAAGAAACATTAAAAAATGAGAATTGAAAAAATGAAGTTTGATTTGAAGAATGAAGGAAGAGGAGGGAGGGTAGGGAGAGTGAACTAGGTTATGATGAAAGTAGAGGTAAATAGTGTCTGAGTTTATACCCATTACTGAGCAGAAACACTGGAGAGTCATTAAAAAAACTCTCATTTAGAGATTAATTTGCTTTTTTTAAATAACTGAATTTTCTAATTGTCTTAATTAAGGTATAATTTCTTGTGCATGAAGTCCCTCTGGTATTTTTTTGTTTTGTTTTGTTTTGTTTGAGTTAGAGTCTCACTCTGTCACCCAGACTGGAGTGCAGTGGCTGCTCCCGGTCACCGCAGCCTCGACCTGCTGGGCTTGGCGATCCTTCCGCCTCAGCCTTCAAGGAGCCGGAATTACAGGCATGCGCTACCACGCCCGGCTGATTTTTTTTATTTATTGTAGAGATGAGGTCTCGCCATGTTGCCCAGGCAGGTCTCAAACCGTGGGCTCAGGCAATCCACTCACCTCGGCCTCCCAAAGCACGGGATTACAGGCTGAGCCACTGAGCCTGGCCCCCTCTGGTATTTAAAAAAGCTTTATGTAAGAATTTCTATTTTCTCCAGATTCTAAAATTTTTGCAAAAGTCTATATTTTGCCACTTTTAAAATACTCATCACATTTTAAATTAATGCACCCTTTTCTTGTTAAAATCAGCCTTGCATAAAATGATCTGTAGCTGAACAGGAGCAATAACAAAGGTGTGAACTACTTCAGGGAAGTGCTAACTTCAAAGCCCAAATGAGAACATTTAAATGCTAAAATTTTCAGCAACAGTAAACAGATGTTTCTGCAAAACATCATTTCTTTTTTTCTGTTTTCAAAACTACTTTTTCTACATGTACTTGCTTTTCCATTCTTCAAACTTGGACTTTCCTGCCACTTTACCAATTTTCAGTGCCCATTCATCCTTGAAATGTTTCATTTTTACTTCTCAATCTCTTCTCCTCTGCAGTAATTGCAATGGAAGATGGGTGTATGGTTCTTTTCCCCCCCAAAATGAATTCAGTATTAGTTACATGTGCCAGGCTGATGGCACTGCAGACTAAAGGCCATTGTCTTAATCACAGTAACCCAGGCACCAAACAACATACATCACAGCTGCCTAAACAACTATTCTCAATTCTTTCTTTAAAAAGGGAATGATGATGGACTCTTTGACTTAAAACATAATTATTATTAACTTTTTAAATGACTGCATGATATAGATGTTTGCTTGAAAACACATATTGTGTTGATGGTGCCCACGAAATATCTGTTAGACACATGGCTCAAGAGGGCAGAAACCTACCTACTAATTGTAAGTTCCAATTACATTTGTGATTGCATAGCAATTAATTCTCAAAAAAGAGGATAAACACATTTTTTTTCAAAGGAAACTTGGAAAAACTTTACTAATGTGATCATTAGCAAAGTCAATAGTCTATAGAAAATTCAAATTTCTAGTAATGTATCTTCTTAAATATGACATAAAACTGTCCTCCCTCATCCATAGGTGGTTAATCACTATGGACATTGTGACAGCTCCAGGATAGGTATGTTACTGTCCAAAATATCGCTTAATTCCCACATGCTTCAATTGATGGTGGTTTTATGGAGTTAAGAGAATAAAAATGGGCCTTAGTCTCCATGTGACTAAATTTAAGCAAAACACATCTTCACAGTGAACTCAAAAGGGGACTTTGTACAAATTTTAAATTTCTCTGAGCATTACTTTAGTCAGCTATAAAAGGATAGGATAGAGTTGATCATCACAGAGATCCTATACTCTCCTAATATTCTTTGACTGAAATGGCCATGGGCTTTCATATCTACAGCAAAAAGCCTATGAAAACTTAGAGAAATCTGGAGAGTCTATCTCAATTTGTCTTTAAAAGAGTATGACCCCTTGTGAGAATCAGAAGCTTTCTATATGTTGTGATTTCATGTAGCTCTGAACTGAATCTCTTTCTAAAATACATTCAAAACATTTAACTTTAGTTCACCATTAGAGTTTAAATACTTAGTGCTTTAATGGGGTTTTCTCATCAAGATGCTTCTTAAAAAGCAAATTACCTTAGGACATACCATACTTTATATATATCTCCCATTAGCTAATATAGTAACTCAGATTGGTTTACAGCCAAAACTTACAAGATAGGACATAAAATGTACACATAGGGATAGAGTTTTGCCTTTAAGGAAAGGAAAAGGATCAGAGAAGAAAAGATCAATTCCTAACTGCAGCTCAGGTGCTTGGATGAGTAACTGGATTACATTTATCAAGGATTAATATGGGGACAAAATGCTTGAATTTTAATTATAGAGGTAAAAATGACTGAACGAAGACTTAGTTTGAAGGAAAAAATATTAGGAAATGAAGCTTGATGCCGTTAAATATTAGAGTAACTATCATGGGATTGAGGGATTAAAAATTTAAGGATTATAGTCAGTATAAATGAGTAGACATTATAAGACAGACTTACAATTAAAGATTGGCATGAACTTCTTACTATTTTTTGCTATTTAAAGACAGAATCATGTGTTTATAGAGATAATACATTCTTCATTCTTGGACATTTAAATAGAGTTTGAAATTCATTATCAGAAATTTTCATAGAAAAGATTCTTGCCTGAAATGAACATTTAGATTAACATTTTATTTTATTTTATTTTTTTAAAAGATTTTAACCTACTTTAAATTAGTAATAACTCCTATTGGAACATGATGTGATATTTTAACTTATACTAATTCGTACCATTGTTTTTTCCTTATGAATGCCAGCCTACTTATATGAAAGATGGACCTTAACTCTTTAGGGAGTTAAACTTAGAACAGTCAATGTCAGGAAAGCAATGGTAAATTTGTACATATACATGATACTTTGTTAATAACCTTGCTTGAATTGTAGCAATTAATTGTCATGACAAACATGAGGATATACTATTGTCATTTGACATGAGAAAACTGAACAGCAGAACTAAAATAACGTGTCTAAGACTACAAATTTAGAAAATAGTTCTGACCCACTCTTTTCTGACTTTAGAATCCTTTTCTTAAAATTCTTACCATTCCTTTCTCCATGATGTCAAATATGTGTGGTGTTTCTTAAGCAAGCTTTCAAGCAAAGATCTTTAAAAATAGAATAGACAACAAGTTATCTAAATGATTCAGTTACTTTCTTATATAAAAACACTAGGGTGGATAAATTATCCCTGAAATTTCTTTCTGGCTTTATGATGGTGGAGATAAACTGAAAAAGAATTTAAATACAATGAAGAAATTTGCACACTATTATTAGATAAAAAAGGTTCTTGCAGTAACTTGTTATAGAAGCTTGTGAAAAGCGGGATTGATTTTTATCAGTCTGATATTGCTCAGAGAAAATAGTCATTGCTTAACACAGAAGAATGAGCTAAATTGCCTCTAAGCTGCCTTCATCTATATGAATATAGAAGCCAAATTTTAACTGCTTTTCCTGGAATAGATACATATGATGAACATTAAAATAAAATACACATGGTCCTTTCAGAAATTTCGCAATTTTCTTTAAACCAGCAACTTTGCCAATTTGCTAAGAAACAAGAAGAATTTTAAGAAATGTTAAGCTCTAAATACAAGGCTATGAGAAAAAGTCTGGCATTAACCATACATATCTTGAGGTAATTTTGAATTCTTTAGATTGTTTTTTTTGTGAAATTTCCAACAGCTTGTTGAGAGATTACCTAAATTAAGAGTTTCTGTCATAGGAATAATTGCATTTTTCCATTCATTGACACTGTCGAACATTAAATCTGCATTCAGTATGGACTAATGAGATACGCAGTTTTTTTTTCTATTGTGGAAAATAGTAGAAACAATAGAAAATTTTATCCTCAATAGAATTAAGCACTAGGAAATTGGAGATGAATAGTTTAGACTAAGTCTTGTCTACGTTTTATATGTTGGCTATTTTACTAGTAGTCATTTTATGTAAACCTTATTCTGAAATTGTATTCAATAGAGCTTTTGGGACTTGTTAGAACAGCTTAGCTGCCTTTTCGTAAAAGTGAAAAATGAAAATGTACTGTTGGTGACCATACTTGTATGGTCAGAACCCACAAGCAAGAAGGCTACTAAATATAGCTAGCAATGACTATTTAATTTTCTTTGGTTTTTCTTGATGTTATTGGAGACAAGTTTATATTGACTCATAAACATAACTTTCAGGTACTGTAAAGCTCTATTCTTTGGTTTTTCCAAGAGTCTCTGGTAAAAGGTTCATGACTGAAGCTTGAAACCCATCATGTTGCTTCTTTCTGTATCTGAGTTCATGGGGTGTCCTGAAGGCTTGGTACATACTTTCTGAGCATTCCTAAATGAAAACTGCCTAATTAACCTGAAGGAATACATCTAAAATCCTATTTTTTCTCTGCTGTTCTTTTCTTTACTACTCCTTTTTGCATCTCAGATATGGAATTTATAAATTGGAGGAAGATGTAAAATGGAAAAAAACAATTCTTATCATTCTTCCTTAAACTGCATACTATTAATGTTAATATTTCAAGAACTCTTAAATCTGACAAAACTAGGCAATTATATTATTGAAAAATTATAAAACTTCTTCCATTCTGTTTTATTCACATTTGATAATAACAGAATATTTTGTTTTTCAAAGTCTGCGATTTGATTGAGAAATTAGCTCATTTACATATGAACAATATTTTAATATGTAATGTATATTTGAATAAAGCACTTTAGTGTTCTTCTTATAACAATTTTCTAATAATGATAGTGCATATCTTATAATACATGACCGAAGGATTGTGGATAGTGATTGTATTATTTTGATAGAAAAATAGTCCGGTTTTCTTGAAGCTTAACATTTAAAACACAACCATTGACAGAAATTTAGAGAAAATACAAAGACTAGCCAAATATATATCATCTAGAAGTTACAGTCACTTTCTGCCTATTTAGAACAATGCCATAGATTTCAACAGCTGGCCACATGTCAGCACTGACAAGGAACAACTTATAATAGGTAAGTCTGTTTCTAATCAGTCCTTCAACATGTGGAATGAGAGTCATTTAATAAGGCAGATAACATCTTTTGTTTATGCCCTTCCTTCCTTTCTTTTTTCTTTCCTTCTTTGTCTGCCTGCTTTCCTCCCTCCCGCCTTCCCTCCCTCCTTCCCTCCTTCCTTCCCTCACTGATAATTGATATTTGATTGTTGAGCCCTATACTAAAAAGCAAGATACAAGGAACAACGCAATTGTCATGGCCCTTTTCTCTCAGAGCTTAGAGTCTAAGGTAGGAGACAGACGGCTATCCAATTTACATGCAAATAATCACAAAATTTTGTAAATTGCATGTTGTATGTTATGTAAGTATAATGAAGTCAATGGTCAAGTATTTTGAAATAGATTAATAGTGATAACAAATTTAACAACAGCCTTGGATAGGGTGGTTAAAGTCTTCTCTGAGAAAGTAGCTCTTGAACTGACACTTGAATAATTATGAGAAGCTGTCCATTAAAAAAATGGTTTATAGGAGACATGAATTCACCCAAGATAATATCATAACCAGAATCAAAGTCTCTGATATGTGAAAAATGGGCAGTGTGGATAGATGACATTGATTAAGTAGAAGTGTGAATTTACTTGGAGTTGGAGAAATATGCATTAGCCATATCAGACAGATCCTGCAATCTACATTAAGGCATTTAAATTCTGGTCTAAGTGCTGTGGAGAGCAGTGGAAAATGCTAAGCCAAGAAGTTATAAAATTTATTTTATATTTATTTTAAAAAATATGTAGTGTTTGTATGTAGAGTGAGCAAGAATGAAAGAGAGAGACTAATTAGCAGTCTATAAAAATCATCCAGGTCATTGTCAATGGTGGTGTGGACTAGTGCAACAGAGAGATAGGAAAGTGGAAAGAATGTAAGTCCAATTTTGGAGACAATCTGGAAGAATTAGTGGTGAATGATACAGGTGTTCTGTGAGAGGGAAAAGGCAGAGTCCAGGGAGATTTTTCACTTTGCAACCTGTTGATTCAGCAAATAGCAGTGCTACTCACTGAAATGAGGATGCCTGTTTGGGGAGGGGACAATTGAAAGGGGGAACATTAAGAACTTGCTGTGGGCATGTTACATTTGAAATATATATTTTTTGTTTGTCTATACATTAAAAGAGAGGCCTGAATTGATAATATGCTTTTGAATAGATTACAGTTTCGGAAAGAGAACACTTTGTTATTTTCCTTGATCTGCCATAACAAATTAGCACACAGAGAGTAACTTAAAACAACATACATTTATTTTCTAATACTTCTCAAGGCTAAATGTCTAAACTCAGATTTGACAAAATCATGTTCTATGGAGAAGTCTTGCTTTTTTCTTCCCAGCTTCTGGTAGCACTAGTTCTTCCTTGGTTTATGGCAGTACATCTAAAATTTTTTTTTTTTGTTTGAGTTGGAGTCTTGCTCTGTTGCCCAGACTGGAGTGCAGTGGCCGCTCCCGGCCACCGCAGCCTCACCTGCTGGGCTCCGGCGATCCTTCCGCCTCAGCCTTCCGAGTAGCCGGAATGACAGGCATGCGCTACCACGCCAGGCTGATTTTTTGATTTATTGTAGAGATGAGGGGTCTCGCCACCCAGGTGGGTCTCGAACCCGCGGGCTCAGGCAGTCCACTCTCCTCAGCCTCCCAAAGGCGCGAGATTACAGGCTGAGTCACCGAGCCCGGCTTACATCTAAAATTTATGCCTCATCTTCACATGGCCTGTGTGTCTTTGTGTCTTCACATGATACTCTGCTCTATGTATGAGTCTCCCTTTCCTCTTCTTCTAAGGACATCAGTCATGCTGGATTAAGAGTGCAGCTTTCTTCAGTGTAATCTAAATTTAACTAATTACAACTGCAATGACACTATAGTCATGTGCTGCTTAATGACGGGATATGTTCTGAAAGATGTATCATTAAGCAATTTTGTCTTTGAGCAAACAACACAGAGTGCACTAACCTAGAAGATATAACCCACTACACACCTAGTATGTAGTCTACTACACATCTAGTATATAGCTTACTGCTCCTAGGTGTAACCTATTGATCCTCGGCTACAAACTTGTACAGCATTTTACTGTACTGAATACTCAAGGCCATTGCAAGATGATGGCAAGCATTTGTGAATCTCAGAAGAGAAAAGGTACAATAAAAATACAGTGATATGATCTTATGGGATCACCATTGTATATGAGGCCCAACATTGACCAAAATGTCATTATGTGGTGCAAGATTTTATTTCCAAATAAAGCCACATTCTGAAGTTCTAAGGGTCAAGACTTCAACATAGTTTCTTTGTGAGACACAAAAAAGGAGAGGAGAGGAAAGGAGATGAGAGAAGAAGAGAAAGGGGGAGGCGCTTAGTAACGAACATTTAGGAAATTTCAGCCCATAGATTTTGTGGTGGAGGCCCTGATGGAAGTTGTGCAGTGTTAGCTGGAAAGAAGTCAGCTTGCATTTCCACCACATAAAGAGAGTGATTTAAGGCAGAATGGTAAAGAGCTTCAATTCCGTTATGAAGAGTAAAAGGAAAGCAAAAGAACCCTCAATGAGAAATGTAATTGCAAGATATAATCCTGGTCATGAGTAAAATATTAAATAATGTCAAGTCAACAAGATTCAACAAAGCAAGAAAATGTGAAGTGTCTTAGAAGGAACAACATAGAAATTATTATTATTAATATTATTGTGTTATTTAGGTATTGGTGTGCTCTCAAAACTCAATGATAAATAATACCACTTTCTAAGATTAAAGGGATTCTCTATGGCTAATTAGTCCTATGTTCTTTATGTTTGTTCTCTATGCTTTATTTTAATTTTTACTTTATTCTTTTATCTATTAAATGCATGTATATGGATGTAGAGCTGAGAAAAACAACAGATGCTTTCTTGTGAAGAAATGAGTTGCTGCAGGTTTCTGAGATTTTTTTGGTGTCCACACTTACTTTATCTTGTATAAATTTCTGTAATCTATTGAATGTTTATGGTTGACTTCTTTGAGTTAGGATTTAGGAATGAAAACTGTATACATGTTCTCGTGGAACTCATATTCTAATGAGCAAAATTGATCTGAAAAGCCAGGCTCGGTGACTCAGCCAGTAATCCCATGCATTGGGAGGCTGAGTTGAGTGGATTGCCTGAGCCTGCGGGTTCGAGACCCTCCTGGGCAACTTGGTGAGACCTCCTCTCTACAATAAATCAAAAAAAATTAGCCGGCTGTAGGTAGTGCGTGCCTGTAGTTCCAGCTACTTGGAAGGCTGAGGTGGAAGGATCGTCGGAGCCCAGCAGGTAGAGGCTGCGGTGGCCGGGAGCGGCCACTGCACTCCAGTCTGGGGGACGGAGTGAGACTCCAACTTTAAAAAAAAAAAAAAAATTGATCTGAACACAAGGACATTGGTTTTTTGTTTTTGTTTTTGCTGTAATAAGCACTATAACATAGACCAAGAACTTTGTGTGCAAAGTTTTAAAAATCCCTTCATCTTCCAAATCTCATATATTTTGGTCCTAGACTATTCCTAACTTTAGAACTGCTTATCCAAACTTCTCTTAAAGTTAATGAAAGAACATAGGACTAATTAGCCATAGAGAATCCCTTTAATCTTAGAAATTGGCTACTATTTATCATTGAGTCTCCAGAGCACACCAATACCTAAATAACACAATAATATTAATAATAATAATTTCTATGTTGTTCCTTCTAAGACACTTCACATTTTCTTGCTTTGTTGAATCATGTTGACTTGACATTATTTAATATTTTACTAATGACCCACATTATATCTTGCGTCAGCAACTACATTTCTCATTGAGGGTTCTTTTGCTTTCCTTTTACTCTCCATAACGGAATTGAAGCTCTTTACCATTCTGCCTTAAATCACTCTCTTCATGTGGTGGAAATGCAAGCTGACTTCTTTCCAGCTAACACTGCACAACTTCCATCAGGGCCTCCACCACAAAATCTATGTGCTGAAATTTCCTAAATGTTCATTATTAAGCACGCCCCCTTCCCCTTCTTCTCTCCTCTTCTATCCTTTCCTTTTTTGTGTCTGTATACAGGCTGTATACAGGGTAGTTAAGGATTGGGTAGGTAAATGAAAACAGTAATAAAAATAACTTTCACAAACATGAATAAGATGGAGATCACAAGAAGATAATTTTTTAAAAATTAACATATGCATTTTCATTGTATTAAAAATGTTTCTCATGACAGTGCATAAACATGACTCAGTTCAGTAATGGTAAGATGTAATTCATTATTAGACAGGTTAATGCAATGTTCTACTGAGCCCAAAGTTACAACCATATGATTTATGAGCTATTGTTTAGGGGAGGAAAAGTTCAAATTAGTCCCATAAGCAAATTAAGTCATTCCTCTAGCTCTCCAAAACTATCAAATGAAACAACATCCTGCAGCATTGCTTTCTCTGTATTATAAGTAGTGAAATACACAGAAAAATAATGAAAACCGAAGCAAATATGGTTTCACATTTATTCAGTATAGTTCTAAAATACTCCCATGAAAATCTACAGAATTGAAGAAGTTGAAAATATTTTCCCATCATGTTCTTGTACGCTCTACATAAACCTGGTTTGAAGGAGGAATTGCTCAGTTAATAGTTTCTATAGAAGCAGTTTAAGCAGTTTCCTAGGGAGCATAGTTGCTTAGGAAACTCAAATATATGATGGCACAGAGGCTGTGACTAGACACCTGCTGGTGCGCACAGTTTCATGCTGCCATTTTTACCCATTTCTCCTCTCTCTCCTGGCTGTGCTCTCATATGGCAGAGTACAGAGTTGGAAAACCAGTGCGGGTCTTGGCATTAGATGGAGAAAATAAAATTGCTCACGGGTTTACCATAAAAAATGCCTTTGGTAGAAAAGCTGTTTTTGAGGGCAGATTAGGTGACATTTTCCTACCCTGCAAATACCTTCCACTGATCATTGGGATAATCTCTGAGGATTTACTCTAATTATATTCTTTGTGAGCCCTGGCACATTAAGAAATGGTAATTGAATTTCATGAGAGTCATTTCAAAATCTGGCCATTTTAGAAAAAAAAAAATGAAGGGCATAGGTATACAGGCATATCATAAACCTTAAACTAGTTTCCTTAAAATCAATGATGTGTTCCCTTTTAAATGTGTAATATAGGATACAGAATATGTAACTTCATGAGATTTTTAAGTCAATGAGAAATGCTGTGTTGTTTTTATTTTTATTTAAAATAAAAGTTGTATGGACATTAAATTCTGTACATGTTTGTCCTTCTACCTATAGATTTAAATGGGTTTTATGATGCCTTTTATGAGTTGACAACTTATTTTCAGTTGATATCCTTTTAAAATGTGAAATAATGATGGCAGTGTGGGAATGTGTGCTGTAAACATGACTCAAGGTCTCCACACACCACGCTGCCACATTAAGCAGCTGTTCGGTAGACATGAGGAACTAAATAACAGAACCCAAGCCATTGGACTGGGGACCACTAGATGACACAGCATTATAAAAAGAAAAGGAAAAAAAAACTTTGCAATTAACCAACAGCAATCCCTCAGGTCTGAGGCTCAGCATTATGCCTGGCTTCTTCATTCTTCTTGTGAAGCTTTTAGAGACAGGCAATCACAATTTTTTTCTCACAGTGTGCTATTATAGCAGTTTACAATACCGTTGATCATTTTAGCAGTCAACAATCCCAGATTTCAGAGTGAGAGAAAGTGGACTAAAAACTTAACTCATATTACCAGAGTTAAAGTGGACTTTAGTTTTACATAGTGTTTAACTTTCCAGTTAACTTTGTACGCTTTCATAGTTAATGGAATCCTAAGACCCTAATTGTCCTCACGCTATCTATTTAGTGTCCCAATCCCACTTTTTATTTGCATCATATTTTTATGTCAGTGTTTCCCTGGGCATAAAATACCCCTGGGTCTTTACATCATTTTAAGAAAAAAAAGCAAAATTCTTACTGGCCTATATGCCCTAAGTGATCTTTCCCTCCGTTCCTGTCTCACTGGCCTCCGTACTCTTCCCTAAAATGCTTTCATGTTCCTGTATTACATTCCCTTGCCTTGTCATTCCTTCTTCCTTGAAAGCTCCTTCCCAAATAGTTGGTGGCTCACTCCCTCACTTTCTTCAGGATCCTTTTGCAATGTCACCTTCTCAAGAATGCCTTTTTCTATTTCCATATTCAGATGCCAATCCTTGTCCCTCTGTCCCTTTTTATCTGTCTTTACCTTTCTAATCATTTTATTCTTACTATGCATAACTATGTGATGTACCATATGTCTATTATTTTATTCTGTTTACAAAATAGAATTTAAGTTCCAAGAAGTCAGAGATTATCTCACTCACTACTGTACTCTAAGCATCTAGAAAACTGCCTGGTACAAAACAAATGATCAAAATATCATCTTTTTGAATAAATGAATTAAGAAATCTTTACAAGTAACAAACAGGAGATTGTTCAGAAACCTCTTGAGTTACCTCAAAAAAACCTCCCTACTTTCCCAGATTTTTTCTGGTTGTCTCTTTTCATGAAAAAGAGCAGAGAACGTCAGTAACAGATATTCATCTTTCAAGTGATCACCCATTTTAATAAAAAGGAAGGTTGATCAACCTTTATTGAGGATTTAAAATAAAACATATGCAACTCTCTTATTAATTGATACTAATGCTGTAAATAGAAAAAATGCTGAAAACCTTCAAAGTATGTTGGCCTATATGTTAATAGTCTATGCTAGGGGGCACAGTCTGTTTTTACTGTTTGATATTTTTTAAAATAGGTGATATAAATGAATATACTGTTGGTGTAATGATTTAAACAAGACCAAAATGAGGTGGGAGAGGACAGAAAAAGATTCCTGTCTTTGCCTGGGTTTCCTCAAAAGTAAAGCTGAGGTAAGGCATTGTGTGCAGATAGTTTGACATGAGGCCAGAGAACAGGTGGGAAGAACCAGGGAGAGTGAAGCAGGCAGGGAGGAAAATCAACATCCAGGTGCAACGAGTGTATTGCTATAGACAATAGATGTTTCCAGGAAGCACACAGAATGCTTTCCAGGATTGTCCACTCATCAGATATCACCCCACTTGATTACACATTGTTTCTTCAGAGGACTTACATCCTGTACCTCCTTGTTGCCCATGCTGTGAGTCCTTCATTTTTTGGCTGTGGTGGAAGTCATAGGAGAGGCCTGGAGGATATGTGGCTGGGACATTAGTGATAAAGGGATGAAAAGGTCACCCTGCCCTCAATCTATATGTGCCCTGATGAAACCTGTTTTGTTACTGAGTCTCCAAGTTCTCAGCAAATTATTTAGTATACAATGGTTAGTGGAGCAAGCTACATTTCTCTCTACTGCAACTGGCTTTTAGGCTGTTAGTGATATTTGTCTCACTTCTCCACCAGTTCTAGATTTACCTCTCCTTCAAGCAGGATTTCATTGGACCTTGGTTGTTTGCCTGATGGGGTTGCCCAGATCTTCATCTCTAAGAAGTCAAAGCCCTCTAGATCCTTGATCCTAAGTGCAGTTGCTGCAAGTGTACTTTCAGGATTATATTAGGCATGGAAGGACCAAGAGAGACCCAGGTAAATGTCCTGACTTCCACACATACTCATAGCCACCACTCTGTAACAGAGAACCTAGCTTTACTGTGTTGCTTAGTAAAGACTTTGTCACCCTTCAAACCTCAAGAACTAGTGTCAAATCCAGCTGAGTCCAAGATTTCAGGGAAAGAAAACTTAAATTCCTCATAAGTGACTGGCAGTGATAGTGGAAGTGGCTAGTCTTTCTTGGTCCCTGAAATTGTGTGTTCTAGCTATGGGGTTCAAAATTCATATTTCATGAAGTTAGTTTAATGCATACACTGCATCCTAGCAAATAACATCTCAATCCTGAAGGGTGATTTGTTAGCATTGGGCCTTAGTTGTCTTTTTTTTTTGAGTTGGAATCTCACTCCATTGCCCAGGCTGGAGTGCAGTGGCAGCTCACGGCCACCCCAGCGTAGACCTGCTGGACTCTGGCAAGATTTCTGCCTCAGTTGGGACTACAGGTGTGAGCTACTGCACCCAGCTAATTTGATTTATTGTAGAGATGAGATCTCGCCATGTTGCCTGGGCAGGTCTCGAACCAGCAGACTCAGGCAATCTACTCACCTCGGCCTCCCAAAGTACTGGGATTACAGATTGATACACCGAACTCTGCCCTTAGTTAAGTCTTTAATAAGACATCTATTACTTCGTGAAGTCAGGTGATATTGGATAACATTGTGTGGAATAAAATCAGTGGATCCCAGAGTCATGTGCTTCTTGGCACACTCTCTTTTTTATAAAAGGAATCTTTGTAACTATTACAAGTATTCGATGTTGGTGCTGTCATGGAAACTATGGGAAGGGAAGGCAAGCAGATACTACAGTAAGAATTAATTCTGTTCTGGATGAAATGTGGCCCTACAGGATGCAAGAGCTAGATAGAATTACCTCTCCATGAGGTGACTAAATCATTCCTCTTGGGTCCTGTATTACCATTCCATGGGCTCAGCATTGATATCTCTTTCAAAAATCTTAGACTTTCAAACATCAGTAGAAGAAAGACGTGGCTACCGTGTCCATGGCTCCTTCCATAACACCATATGGGCAAGGACATAAGCTGGATAATGTCATCCTGCCTGCATGGTGTTTAATTGTTCTTTGTAGTATATAAGCCATGGTGGGCATTAATTTGCACAAAGATTTTGAATACCATGAATCTAAATGTGCATTCATTCTCCAGAACTCTTTGATTCTGAACTTCTAATCTCACTGTTTAAACAAGTGAGGAGCCAAGTTAATCCTGCAAGTTCTGTCCACAGTGAGGCTTCCCGTCGTTATTAACCCTTAGTGTCACTCCTTGTTGTCTGTTGATTGTTTCCCCCAAAATGTGTGTTAAAGCTCTAACCCTTGGGATCTGAGAATGTGACCCTAGTGACTGGCATCTTCAGAAAAGCAAGGACAGAAAGATTTTGACACAGGCACATAAGAAGAAAGCCAGTGACAATAGAGGAAAAGATTGGTGGAAATGCGGCTATAAGATCAGGATTGTCAAGGATTTCTGGTAATCACAGGAAGCGAGGATAAGACACGAAAGCCTACTTTTCTAGAGCCTGCTGACACCTTGATTTCATAGGTCTGGCTTCCAGAACTGTGAGAAAATAAATGGTGTTGTTTTAATCCACTCAGCCTATAGTATCTTGTACAAGAGCCCTAGCAAACTAATTAACTCCTCATTGTTCTGCCTTGCAGTGGTTTTGCATTTTGAACTAGCATTAATTTATCAAGCCAAGTCATTTGTGAACGAAGCTTCTGTCAGTCATGAGACCAGAAGTGTGAGCTGAGAAAGAGATTAGTACATAGAGTCTGAGCTACCTGCTTATGTAACTTAGGTTCTCAAGATTTCTTCAAACCAGTTCTAGAACATGCCATTTCAATTGCACAATGGACTGCTTCTGCAACCAACTGACCTTACGGTTTGGTAACACGATAATACTAGGATAATGGTGGGGATAGTCACTCCCCAACTTTATATTCGAGCAGAGGGACAGTAAAATAGACTGATTACATAGTCACTTGGTCAGGCATTTATTCATATATCAGGAACGACTTTTAAAACAAAGAATAGTTCTCTGCCACTGAAGACATGACCTTGCTACAATACATAGCATCTGTGCTGCACCTCTCTAGTTGAAGTTTTTAGAGCTCTCATTCAACTTCTCTAATAATTAAGATGCTTTTAGCATCATGGCATCTGCTGAGTCATTCAGCTAAGCTCAGGATATCTTGTTCAACAGCTTGAATCTATTTGCAAAGTTTTCTTTGCTTCTCAAGCTAATTTTTACTAAAAATTGTTTTTTTTTTTTAAAGTCAAGAATTTCCTCTTTTTCTAGAGCTACAGGCTACCATATAAAAAATGAACCTATGAATAACTTTATTCCTTGGGCAAACTGGGCTTCCAGTGTCAAGTTTCTTTCTCTACTTTTCAGATCCTGCAGGCATGTGGGTTTAATCAAGCCAGGACCTTCTCTGCAGATTTCTGTGTCTCTAGTCACTAGTTGTTGATAACAGGTATCCAAAAATACTAATGGAAAAGAGGGGATATTGAAAAAGTATTTTCTCTGGGAGGCTGAGGTGAGTGTATTGCCTGAGCCTGCGGGTTTGAGACCTGCCCGGGCAAGTGAGACCTCACCACTATAATAAATCAAAAAAAAAAAAAATTAGCCGGGCATGGTAGCGCGCGCCTGTAATTCTGGTTACTTGGAAGGCTGAGGTGGAAGGATCGCCAGAGCGCAGCGGGTCGAGGCTGCAGTGGCCGACAGCGGCCACTGAACTCCAGTCTGGGCGACAGAGTGAGACTCCAACTCAAAAAAAAAAAAAAAAAGTATTTTTTCTATTTTTGCTGATTGGGGGTCTCTATTAGCCTTTGATCCTAGCTCAGGTTCTCCAATGCAGACTTTTCTTATTCATTGCTACCTTGGGTGTTTATGTACTATTTATTGAGTGGTAGCTTGATTCAGACTCTGAATATTCCTTTTGAGTAAATCTCCATATAGAGAAAGATGTCAATGCATCTATGGACTTAAAAAACAATATCCCATTAAAAAGTTAACCTTTATCTCTAACAATGCAGTTCCTTCAGTTCTTTTTAGGTAAGTTAATGTCTGAGATATCCTAAAGAGATGTATATAGTTTTCCCCAACAACTAAGTTTTATTTTATTTTATTTTATTTTTTTGAGTTGGAGTCTCACTCTGTCACCCAGACTGGAGTGCAGTGGCCGCTCCCGGCCACCGCAGCGTCACCTGGGCTCCGGCGATCCTTCTGCCTCAGCCTTCCGAGTAACTGGAATTACAGGCGCGCGCTACCACACCCGGCTAATTTTTTGATTTATTGTAGAGATGAAGTCTCGCCAAGTTGCCCGGGCGGGTCTCCAACCCGCGGGCTCAGGCAATCCACTCACCTCAGCATCCCAAAGTGCGGGATTACAGGCTGAGCCACCGAGCCTGGCTTAAGTTTTAATCATATATGTATCCTTCAGTAATCTAGGAATTTGACAATTAATGCCCCAGAAGTGTTAGTTTAAATTCTGTGGCCCAATGCATATTTTCATAAAATGCTTCTTTACTACTTAATAAAAAGCATAGAAAAGTATTTTCATTGAGTTCTTTTTTTTTAGGTTAAGAAAGAAAAGCTTATTTAAAAGTAAATTAGAGAGAGAAAGAGAAGGAAGAGAGAAGATTCACCTCCCCAGGATGGGGGAGGGGGCCCAAAGCCAGGAAGCATGGCGACAGCCATGGCTCAAAGAACACATGGCCACACCAGACTCTAGCAAGTCAATGGCCTTCATTGTGTTCTTAGGATGTATGCTCTTAAGTTACTTGCTCCAGCACACTGCAGCCTTTCTGTCACACACACTTCCTCTTCAGAGAGCAATGATTCCAACATAAACATCTATGGATTCAATTTTTCACCATTGCTTCAAAGTTTTGGAGGAAACCTGCCTCAAAAATGAATGCATTCAGTATATTGCAAATTCAAAATTATAATGAAAACATATTTTCTCAAGTTTTGCTTTTTAAGAAATGAGACCAAATGCAATATTTGAACAAAATTCATATATTTTAACATTTTGTTTTTGGTCACTTTCTTGACACTTATTTTTCTCCCATTTCTTTCTTATTACTGTCCCTAGAAAATTCATTTCAAGTAAAGTAAACAGAATGGGGTAATTTCCACCCCAATTCTCACCTCTGTCTTTCATCCTCTACCTCTTGCCTTCCTTCTTCCTCCACCTGCTTATCTCCTCCTAGCCCTCTCTTTGATTCTCATGGGACATTCTCATTTGTTGATTATCCTCTGTTTCATCCAAAGACATCTCAAACACCAAAAGTCTTCTCAACCAAATTCAACACCTTTTCCTTACCACAATGCATATTTGTTTTTGCCAGAATCTTCTTTGATCACTAAATCGAAAGTAGAATATTAGTTTGTCTTTATACTGAGGACTCATGTCACATTTAGATACTACTTGGTTTAATAACATCCACGAATTTTAATGTAATAAAAATACGTTCTTATGTGTTTCTAAGTCTGTTCCAGAGATTCAACTTGTACATGGGTGAAGATTACATTAGGATCTTCCTGAAACTTTATTTTACATATTCTAAGGCAACTGATGAAATCACATATACATTCACACACATAGGTCCTTTGCTAAAATATATAACCTCAAATGTGCATTTTCTAGCTTGTTATTATTAGCCTGACTGTGGTAGGCAAGATTCTCAAGTGGCCCCCAAAATTTACAACCCTGAATATATAATATGTCCTGTATAATTCCATCCCGTTGACTATGGACTCAACTTGCACATATGATGGGATATCACTCAAATAAGGTTACTAATTAGTTAACTTTTAATTAATAAAAAAGGAAAAAATATATTGGGTGTGGCCAACATAGACAGGTAAATCTTAAACAAAGGTAAAACCTTAGAGAGACATCCTCCCAGTCCCTTTGAATACACAGTCTCCTTGAACTCTAAGCTGTAAGGAGTTCAATTCTTCCACCGATCAGTAAGCTTGGAAGAGCACCCTGAGCCTCAGACAAGCCCCCATTCTGAGATCTTGTTGCATCCCGATAGGGAACAGAGTACAGAGTACCACAAAGCCTTGCAAGGACTTCTGTGCATAGAAGTTGAGGTAGTAAAAGGTTGTTGTTTTAAGTCACTAAGTTTGTGACAATTTGCTACACAACAATGGACAATGAGTGAACTGAACCAGGTTTAGAAGGAAGTCACTCACAGATGCACATGACTATATTTGTTCAACACTCTAACTAAATTGATTTTCATTAAAAAGCAATGATCAAAATATTAACAGCAGTCAAAGTATTAATAGCTGTGGTAGTTGTAATACGTGGAAGTCTTAATTCTTTATATATTGCTCTTTAGGTAATTGCTACGCAAATACTGTGAGGGAGGTATTAGAATTTATAAGCAACATAGGGAGGCTTAGGGAATTTAGGTATCTTATCAAAAGAGGCAGAGCTGATGTGTGGTGTGCTGCCTGGGAGAATCTCTCAACAAACAAAACCCTTTCCTATGGTTTCCAAGCCCACACTCTTTTTACCTGAGTATACTACATTTCATGTTTTTAAACAGGGAAATTACATATAAATTGTCCTCTCTTGGAACAAGTTGTTCAGACCAGTAAAATATATACCTGTAATGAAATACCTAAAAATCAAGTGAGGAAGCATATATGAATTAAAGTAAATGAAGTAAATTGCTACATTGGGGTAATATTCTGGTGGGATTAGAAAATACTTAGAGAAGCCATGGCAACTGAGTTAAGCCTTAAATACTTTAAATGGTATTTCTGGTAGGAAAAATTGGAGCAGCAATCATTTGGGTGAATAAATGAAATGCTGCATTAGAAATTATGAATATACAGAGTATGTTCAGTAGCCAGGAGCCAAGGGGAGCCAGAGATATAAATGAGCTTTATTTTCTCGATTTTTGCTTCCTGCACTGTTTACATGTTATCTGTGTTTGCCTTTCTGTCTGTTTCTCTTTCAATCTTTATGCTCCTTGTTCTACCTGGTTTTTGCATAGTAATCTGAAAATCTTTTAAACTTGGAGTCAGCACTACATTTTTGAATGTGCCTAAGTCAAATCTTTAAGATCCAGTTACAGACACACATTCTCAAGATATGTATCATTTAACTTCCTTTTGTCCTTGATGTGTTAAAGTAAATTTTGAGTGTTATTCTTGATGCCTAGTGGTACAATGCATAATTTTAGGCAAAAGAACAACAGCAACAACAACAATGAACAATTTGATCAGAATTCTGATTATGTGTGGAAATGATGGGAGTTGGAATAAAAACTGAAAAAAATGTATACCAGAAAAAAATAAAAGAAGAAGATTTGTCAGATAATAATAAATCCTAGACAGAGACGAAAAGAAAATGATATGCTATGAAAAGACCGAGAAGAAGATGTTAGAACAGGTGGCCACTGAAGGGCTTTCTCAAAAATAACATCTGAGCATGTCTGTTGTCATTTCTGTGAACCACAAAATATATAGTAAAGAATGAACTGCTTCTAGCTATACAGACCTTTTGCTTAATTAAGTAAAGATTTTAATAGAAGGAAAATAATATAGAAAAACCTTACTTCTGTCCTAGAAAAAATATTCATGTCTAATATTAAGAAAAAATAAAGATAAAATGTTGTAGAAGTCGCCAAGAATACATTAAAAAGCAACAACAACTAACTAAAGCAAAATGTGATCATGGACAATTTTAAGAACCAGAAAAATTTATTGAACTTATTTTCACACTGAATTCATATCATCGTTAACAAATAAACTAGATGTGAACTGAAAGATACCTATGAAATTTTCCAAAATTATTGTTCAAGGATTCTTATAATTCAAACACTTTATACAGAGAAAGTGTCATTTTTGCACACTCTTTAATTTTACAAACTAAGTCATGTATCCTTTTTATTTTTTACCTTTTTAACCTAGAAGAAAAAAAATGAACTAAAAAGCCCCTTACAAAATAGTTAATCACTTCACTCGCGGGAAAAGTCAGGTTATTACACATCTTGTGGCAACTGAGAAGAATGCAGGCGAGGCTATTTTTGTGCTCACTGGAGAAATATAAATCTTTTGAAATTTCCTCACTTATCATTTCTTGTAGTCTATTTGGTATATTAAATTCATATATAATAAACTTGAAAACCACTCATTGTACACGAAACTAATTATGTTCAGTGGCGACCCGGAGGACAGATTCGCCCTGAGTACTTTCTGTAACATTTACTTGTAGTTTACACATACATGGCAATGACTCATTTGGATTCACTTGGACAACTAGTGCCTGCCACTTTATGACTCACAGCAGCTATTTCTCGTGTTGTAACTGTTACTTTAACTTAAGAAAAAGATTTCCCAATTTTGTATGGATTGAAAGAAATATAGATTTTAAAAATTACTATTTATAAACACACAGAATAATAACCGATCCACAGTTCATTAATTCAATTGATCAACAAAAATAAAAGGGAAGTGCTGCAAAATATAAACATGTTATAAGATGGAAGAGGAGAATATAATTACACTCACTACTCAAAAGCAGTAAATGATTAAGTATACTTTAAATAAAATGATAAATTCACTGTTGAAAATTAGTAACTTTAATTAAGATAGCATTTTAAAAACTGTACTTCACATATGAAATTGACGTCATTTTTGGAAGAATGTACTTTCCATATTTCAGGCGTAAATTTTTTTGTAGGGAATAAAATCTACTTTTACAATCAATTACTTAATTCAGTTTTCTTTCTCTATTTATTTGAGTTTGATAGTTGCAGAAAATAAAAATAGTGTATGAACTACATGTGGCATTTTGCAGTTACAGTGGAACTATATATTTCAATGCTTAAATGTTTATTTCTCTACTTTTCTCCCTCAATAAAAATTTTCCAAATCTACATTATACTAATGGAAAATATTTCATATTTTTCTCAAACTCTGTACCCCAAATAATAATACATGTCACAAAACATTAACATTCATGATTATAAATAAAAATGCATATAGTGAAAATTATTTTTGACTATATGATATTCTTGTGTGTGCATCACAGAATAAAGAAAACATATATTAAATTTTGTACATTGTATTAATTTGCCATCATGTAAATCTTCACTAGTTTGAATAAAACTAGTGGTACTGATGGACTTAAATGTGCATTTATGTTGTCTATGAAATGTGATATTCTACAGGCATTTGATTTTAGTTTTGTATGTTGATAAACTAGTAAAAAACCCTTATGTTAAATTATATGCAGAAATGCAGATAAAATTCCTACTCTAATGAACCTGGGGGGGAAAAATAAAGTAACATTTTTATTTTTCTCATCACGGGAAGAAAAGTTTGGAAATTACTTTGCCAGTACAAAGGGGCCACATATAATCAAGTCCAACAAATGTTATACTAACATTACTTTACAATTAGAAATACAGTCATATAACCAGAACTTTATTGTTGCCAAATAAATGTTTAAAAACATGTGTGTTTATTTTGATGGTTAATGATATGTAAATCTGAACTCTTATAGTATGCAAGCGGGGATTACAATTGGAGGCTTGCAGAACTAAGGCTTCAGAATTAATATAGCATGACCAATGTAGTAACAGATCCAATGAGTCACTGCCGACTCTGAATAAATGTTCTAAGCAGCTAAAGAAAAACTGCCAAGGTCAAACCTCAGTGCTATTTCAAACGGATGTTATTCTCTATACAGCAGTCATTCTCTCTTTCTACTTCCAGAAAGAACTTGTACACTGCAGGCACTCAGGATGAATCTGCTGGATTTAATAATAATCAAGAACACTCTTAAATACATGTCTCCAGAAAGAGAAGTAATTGGAAAATTTAAAAGTAAGGACTACTTGAACTGTAGTACACCTTTCTTGTCTCATTTCAAAACAAAAAGCACCAAAGAAGAATACAGAAGAAACTCACGGAAAGTCCCTTCTTGAAGCCACTAGGATCATCACACGTCTGTAGAAACCCTAAAGAAAGCATTCTAGGGAAATGAAAACGTGGATAGAAGCAAATATCTTTGGGTCAATATTCTGTGGTGAAGATTTATTTTTATTTTGATATAACTATAAGACACATAGTTCAGCATTCTAAAATCTGAAGTGAAACATTTGACAAAGCTGTGATGTTAAAGGGAAAGGAGAAGACAAGTCTATTCAGTTTGCCACTTGAGTACTTTGTAACATCAATGTCTGCAATATATATTTTTCTTGTTACTGTCTTCTTTTCTTTTGAGAATAGAAGGTATATTCTTGACTTTGATTGTCTCTAAGACTTTCACATAAAATGTTTCTAAGTGAAAAATGTGACACCATGCATTTGGGGGGCTCTACATTTTTTCATTGCAACAGAATAAATAATACTTTTGAAACTGCAAATAGTGGAACTTAATCAGGAAATGCCCGATGTGTAGTCAACAAAGTCAACACCCTTTTCATTACTACAAAACTACCATGTCTCAGAGCAATTTTCATGCAACATTATTACTAATTTAAAAGAGTGTTCATGATAGATGTAGATATTTTATCCGGGAATACAATTTTAATTATATTAGTCATTTGTAGCTCACAAGATATTCACAAACTAATTAAAAAGTAAAAATCACAGGCATCTGAAACAATAGGCATGTTCTAGTTATTCCTTATGTGTAAAACTCATCACAGAATTGTGATGAGTAACTCGGTAATTGACATTTCATTGAATGTAGGTTACCCCTAGGTAAGGGTCATGGCTTTGGGTGTGGTGGCTCTCTTCTGAAGGCTAATTTCCAGGTAGGCAATCAATTGAGAGCCATCAGCTTCCAACAGTCCAGCAACTGCAGATGAAATGCGTGGGAAGGATCAGGACGTTTCACAACAGCATCTTTTTTCATTTTATCTTAAATTCATTTCAAATCCTTCTACTTCTCTCCAGTCTCACTGCCATCATTTGAGTTCAGGCTATGGTCACTGCTCACCTGGTAATTGCAAGGGTTTTTTGTTGTTCTTAGACTATTTTTTTTTTACACAGCATTGAGAGTTAATCTTATAAATAATGAACCTTTCCCTATAGTACATAGTTATAGTGCCAGTCAATGTTTTCTCATTGCTCATACATAAAGTAAAATATTCTAAGAATGTGTTTGCAAGATTCATCACAGCAACGCCATTTCTTTACCTGTACTTGGGCTCATGCAATTTTCCTTACTCTGTCTTCAGTGGAATGCGATTTTAAAAGTTTTTCTACCAGATTTTGGGAGTTCTAGATCAGGGCCTTCAGAATCACTATTTCTTCAGCCTAAATACTTTCTAATTCACTTTCCTTCCTTTCTTTTTGCCTTTCAAGTTCTGCCTAATTTTTGGAATTCCACTTAAACAATGCTTACAGATTTGCTTTTGGACCTATGACATTTTTGTCTACAGACAGATCATCAGTACAATGTTGAGCATAACAAGACTAAAGACAGAGGCATTAAACATTTTCTGAAAATTTATGTTGATATATTAACTCACATTGTTTTGGACTCGGCATAGTGCAGATACTATGCCTGATACCAAGTTGATTTTCAATAAATATTTGTGGATAAGAAATATGCCAGATAACAATAAACTTAATTTTAGGAAACATTCAGTTTATATCTGCTCATTTTATCCAAAACAATATCATAATACACTTTGTAAAATGCCTGAAAAAAAATTAGATGCCTTGTATCTATAATAATGTTTCCCAACCATATGTATGATTTTGCCCCCCAGGGAAGAAATGGCTTTTTTGCAAACCCAAAGTGACTAAGAAGGGAAAGACTGTTCTAGCAACTAGTTAAGAGGATGCCAGGGATACTGCTAAACACCCTACAGTATACAGGTTTCTCACAACAATAAGTCACAAGATTTTGAAAATGATAATATTGAGAAATCCTAAACTATATTGTTCCCACAGTTTACTACTTTGATTAATGAAGAAGGGAGGAAGGAAGGGAGGAAGGAAGGAAGGAAGGAAGGAAGGAAGGAAGGAAAGAAGGAAGGAAGATAGGAATGAAGGAAGGAAGGAAGAAAGGAAGGAAGGAAGGAAGGAAGGGATAGAAAAGGAAAACAAGGGAAGGAGTTATGCTTGTTGAGATTTGCTCTTTGTGCTTTTGTTCTGGTTCTTAACAATGGTCTCTTACCATCTTCTAAATTCCTTCTTAAAGCATGTCTGCCATTTTCCACAAATTATCCTGAAAGATTTTTAGGACAGTGTTATTTTCAACACAGTTTCTCAGCGATCATCAATTGTTGTTCAGTGATATCATTTCACATTGTTCTGTACCTCAGAAAGTAATTTTTCTATCTCAGTAAACTCAAAGTTTTTTAGAGTACCTAGGTGCTCATTCATTATCTCCTAATGTATTTCAGACTTTGATTATCTCTATCAAAGATGACTCTGCCCTCTCTCATCTAATAATCATTAGACTTGAAAGAGAATTTGGAAGAGGTAAATCTCTCATCGATTTCTAAATTTGATAGACACTTTTGAGTCTCTGCAACTTTGTCTATATTATTTCTTCAGGTTTCAAAGACATTCCTTCTTAGATATACATATACCAATGCTCCATAAGGTCTTTCTTAAACATAGACAATCACTCTCAACTCCAGGTCCCAGAAGCATAATACATCCTGCTTTTATTTCACACACAACCAAACACAGTTTCTTTCACAAGTGTTTAGTACAATCAAAGAAAATTAACCGATGTAAAATTGTTACTGTGTTTAATCACACTTTGTACCTTGTAATTTTCAACCTTCTTAAGTTCCTTTAAAACAATAAAAATAAAATTTAATTATAGTCTCATGATTTCTTCATCTTATTTAGTAAATGATAACAATATTATTCATATTTATTCTATCAATGAGCAATATTTCTTCAGTAGTAGTTTCCTTATACTTCTTTTTATATTACTCTCTTTTATTTAAAAAAATCTCAGTTATATACTCTTGAATTTTTTCTTCCTTTTTTGTAATACTGTCTCTTGTGATTATATACAATTTTTATCCACAGAATGGCATATTAATCTCTTGTTTTGGTGTTTTTTATGTACATATCTCACTATTTCATCTAACTTAAGTATTTTGTTGTGTATATTTATTTTTGAATATTCCTGAATATATGCACATTAAACAAGTTTTCCTATTCTGCATTTAGAGATACTCTATGTATTATTCTGAGAATAATATCCTGTGCTCTATGGATGAGGTGATGAAAGGCATTCTAGTGTCATTCTTTCTGGAAAATATTGCTTCTATCTCAATACTCAAAATGTAGATAGAAGAGTGAATACATCAAAATGTTAGCATCTGTAAGTCAGAAACTTAACACTTTTCACACTGCACTTTGGACTAAATAAAAACACTCCTAGCATCTGTTAGAATAGAAAGATTTAATGGTTAGTGTAGAGCCAGTCTTGACTGCAACAGTACAACTTGTATAGCCAAAGATAGGTCTTTTACATAGGACAGAGGTAAAGACCAGTGAGAGCAACAATATTTCATAATGGCAAGAGCACCAGGAATTCTTTTAGAACAAATGGCAGGCACCATAACAAAAATAAAAAAAGTGTGATCTTGAGAGTTACGATAATAAAATGGAAATAGGAGTTAAACAGTGTAAGTTGATGCTACACATATTGTGTAGGGATTTAGAAAAGGCACTGTACAATTGGCAGAAGCCACAAGAACAACTGTAGCAGCAGCTGAGAAGTAATTGTATTAAAGACTAGAAAACCTTGCTATAGTTTTGATGGTCATGTTTTACAAAGTAAAAATTATTAACAAAAGTCTAACAAAGGATTGTTTTTACTTATGAAATAATTTATATGAACAGCCTTGCAAATAATTTAAGAAATTATGCTAAAAATTTTGCAAAATTACAAAAAGTGAGCTGACTAGTGTTGATCCAGATTATATGCTTGTTTTAACTACTGCAGACATTGGTAATCTGCAAAGGAGATCTTTGAGACACTGAATTAATGGATGAGTATATTCATCATTAGTTGGTGGAACGACATTTTAGAGATAAATAGACTTAGTCCCAACAAGGAAGTTTTCATTAAAAATAACAATCAGTAGTTGTTTCCTTTGCAGCATTTTGAAAAATTAAGTCTGCATACATGAAGGAAATGGACAAATTCAGAATGAAAAGCACCACTGGGAACACAAAAGCAACCGACAACTGACGTTTGAGGCTGAAGATGCCTTTCTTGATTGGTTTCCTCTACCTCTTCACCAGCAATCTTACACTCTGGGTTGAAGTCTGGTATTTATTGTTATTAGGTACACCCACCCACTGACACATTTTTAAGCTGATTATACTGACCCTATTAAAAAGAAAAAAGTTTTCTTAATAATTGCCAAGAAATTATCAGTGTTCTCATGAGTGAACTTAATAGAATTAAATACATTTTTAAAAACCTCAAATGCCTAGGAAATCTGGACATATGTTTAGTCATTTAATGATTCCCTCTATGCGAGTGAAAAATAACCTATATTTCAATAAACACATTAAAAAAGTATTGTGCCATCTTGAATGCAATTGACGCTAAACCCTAAAATCCCTAAATGAGATAACAACTAATAAGAATACACTCATTATTTCAAGGAATAAAATGTATGTATTATTAAATAAGCAATAAATTCATTTGACTATGAAGAGTACTTGCAAGAGTTTAACAGGAAATTTTCTAGTCCTTTGCCATACTTACATTCCAATATGTGACTAACAATTTGGTGGAGTAAGTATTCACTTCAGTGAACTGTTTGAGCACATTCTAACTCTGTCTCCTTAGGATGTTATCAAGACCAGAATTTTATAATTAAACATTTTTGTTATATCTTAAAGTTTTCAATCTCAAAAAACTTCTTGTTAAAATGCAAGTATAAATTAAATCAGAAAATCTTTGTCATCTCTCAACCCATTTGATTTATTAGAAAAGAGTGAGTTGAGTAAGGAAGAACACATGTACTAAGAAGACTCTAAGAGATAAAAATATATGAAAGAAGCAAAGTGTAACTGGACAAATGTATGCATTTCATTATTTTACACAAGGTTTATTTTGTTTTGGATATCACCATCTTAGTTAACAAAAATTTTGTGAGTGTGTTTAAGACAGTGTTGAAAATGTGGGTTGAGTAAAAACACAGCATGTAAGACAGTATAGTAACTTTCTTCTCTTTTATCCTAGGGCAGTATGTACTTCTCTTGAATAATAATATTTATGTGTTTTTAAATATTTGTTCATATATATATATGTATGTATATATATATATATGGCTTTTTATGAACACCTAAGTTTTAAAGTATCTTTTATAAATGTATAAATAATAAAATAAAATATTTTTATAAATAATAAAATCTTTATTATTAGGTACATCCACCCACTGACTGACACATTTTAGGCTGATTATATTGACCCTATTAAAAAGAAAAAAAAAATCTTTCTTAAACCTGCCATGACATTATCAGTGTTCTCATGACTGAACATATTAGAATTAAATACATTTTTTAAAACCCAAAAATGCCTAGGAAATCTGAACATATGTTTAATAATTTAATGATTCACTCTATGTCATGTAAAAATAACCTATATTTCAATAACTATATTTTAAAAGTACTTATTAAAAGAAATTTCAAAGGCAGATTTCAGTTCTGACCTGTCATGGTATTTCTGCCAATAGCATGCCAATTCATTTTACTAATGGATTGATCTATTTCAGTTATATAAGGAGAAATAAGAGTAAAAAGAATGTATTAAATATAGCAGAAAAGGGGTATAATTTTACATTGCAAGCATTTTTTTTGCATTTTGCTCAGCTAACTCATTCAGAAAACACAATTATTAATCCTATTTCATCCATTGCTTTGCAATATTTGTACTGTATCTCAAAAGAGCTGGATTAACTTTCCAGATATATTTCCTGATTTCTTCTCTTTCTAGCTCTCTGTTTCTATACTATCTTAAAACGTACCCCCAAAGTGATTGACAGTTGATATTTTAACTTACTTATGGTCTGTCAAGACTAAAAGGCAAATGTCTACTCTGCAACCCACCTGTTGCTTTTTTACTCTCAATTTTGATTGGCATCTGAGAGTCAAACCTTAAAAATGGATTATAGGCAAGAATAATTTAACTTCTTTGTGAGGCTTCATTACCTTAACCCAAGAAATGCCCTTGTTCCACGGATCAGGTTTAACAGTATGACACTTTAATACAATAAAACAAAAGGATATGTGTATTACTTAAGACTTTTAGATTACAAGTGACAAAAAATTAATTGAGCCTAGCTTAATAAAAGTGAACATATTTACATAGAGTATACCTACCAATTATTTAAGTTTTTATGCATATGTATAATATACATATATGTATGTCTACATATATATACATGTATATATACACACATTTATATCCAGCAAACATAAATGGGAAAGGCAGGAATGAGTTTGACTTCAAAAGGACACCAAAGGAAATCTGAAACTCTGCCTTTCTCATCTGTTTGTCTCTTTATACTGCAGATTCTTTTTCGTAAGGCCAAAAACATAGTCAACCAAACAAAATCTGAGTGTCCCTAAGTCCAACATACCTAGAAAAAAATAATTTTTCAACCTCCCTTCCTCCCTTCTCCTATCCCTTTTTCCTTTCTTTCTTTCTTTTCTCTTTCTTCCGTCCTCCCTCCCTCCCTTCCTCCCATCTATCTTTTCCTCCAATTCTACTTTCCTTTGTTCCTCCTCTATTCCTTTTCTTTTCTCTTTTCCTTGTGTGTGTGTGTGTGTGTGTGTGTGTGTGTGTATCTAGCTTCAGACAATCAAATATGGAGGATAAATTTTTGAAAGAAAATAGCACCTTTAGTAAAATTAATAAAGAAAATGTAGGCAGAAGAGAATGCCAAAAATAATAGTTTGTTTTGACAAAAGAGGGGGATTCTGGACAAAGGAACAATAGAGTGCTACTGAAATCTGTCAAGTAACATAGCCTTAGAGCAGTTATGAAGTAATTTTGCCAAAATAATTATAGGATGTTTATATAAATGCTTAATGTTCCTTAAATTTGCGAATGAGAAAAATGTAGAGGAATGTTTATTTATGACCACATTTATGAAAAGATTATGCTTCAATGCAGACATCATAACATTTAAATATTACATAGACATCAATAGAGTGGATAAAATATTGCTTGCATTCTCCGAGTTTTAACTTGGACAATGAAATCACTCCAAGAACGTAATGCAGAGAAAATTTAATAATGAGGATTGGTTGCACCAGTGATGGAAAAGCTCAGAAATGAAAATAGGAAAAATGAGGCAGTGCAAATATCAGCAACAATGGGGAGTCACTAGTTCTTTTTGGTTAGAGCTAAAAGGGGAAGAGGCTATCTTATTTTGCTAAGAGGTTTATGTGCGACAGCTAGATCCAGATAGTCCTGTCCAGGGGAATCAGAGCACAGATAAGATGTACACATTGCTTGCTGCGGATATGACTCTGTTGAGGTGAGAGAAATGTGGGAAAGGGGAAGAAATACTCTGGTCTTCCATTCTCTCATTTCCTTGTCTGTTACCAAGACCTCTCGTTGGCCATATTCAGTCAGATTTATCCTGAGCTGAAGAAATTGTCTCCAGGGTCACGCACTCTACCATATAAGCAGAGAAGGCAAATAGTGAAAAATGAATCTTAAGAGAATGTGTTTCTGTTTTCCTTCTTGGACTTTGAAGTTTATGAAAAGCTTTACTGCTTTTTTTTTCCTATATAGTTTGTTTTTACTGAGACTTTACTATGTAACACTATACTAGGTATACTTAATATTATTTATTTCTGACTTTGATGAAATAAAATCTAGTATCTAAACGCTATAAGTATTGAAACAGTCTAGTTATATACATCTATTTCAGATTTGTTAAAATTGTATTTATTTTTAGTTTTTGCATCATACTATTATTTTAGGAAAGGCAGTTGCTATGCTTCAGATTCTAGAAGCTTGCAATGGCTATAATAAAAAATATGAACAGGCTGAGTGTGTACAAAACATAAAGACTTGTGGTGAAAGGCGACATACAAATAAGTGAGTATTGAAAACATGACAGTCCTTGAGGATAGCAGAAGGATCCAAACAGTAAGCCTGTTGTACTTGATGATATTTGTTTCCTCTGCCTGGGGCTGAATAATTTTCCTGCTGATGTGTTCAATGAAAAAGACAGCAATAATCCTTCCAGGATTTTTTCATTTATAATACAGAATGTTTGCTTACCAGTTATTTCCTATCTAAATTGTTCTGATATGAGAAATGCATGTCATAACAATCATTTCCTTTTAAACATAGGTTCAATTTAGTACTCTGTCCTCCTTTTCAGAAAAATATTTTGTACTAACCTTGGGTGCTTAATGAAGCAAGTTTCTGTTTCTTTTCTTGTCTTACATTTTTATTTGATTTTTCAGGAGGGATCAATGACTAGCAATAGCAAAAGCCTATTTTTCCTTCAAATTTTGAAAAGTGCAAGCATTTTGCCCTTCTGAAAATAAAGCATTTTGCCTCTTTCTGATAAAGTTTTCTTGATACCACAGCTTCCAATTGGCTTCTAGAAATTTCTAGAAGCTGTACTAAGGTAGAGATCTTTCTTCTTTTTAACCTACCTACCTTCTCAACTATTCTCTATCTCATCACCACATTTTCTTCCTTCACAGTGATTAGTACTGTCTGCTTTATCTTATTTATTTGTTTATATTTCATTTCCATCTTGCCCCACTGATAGTTCCTTGAAGATAGGATATCTTTTCTTGTTTATTATTCTGTTTCCAGGGCCTAGAGTAGTGCTTGATTTATCCTAAGTGCTCTTTAAATACTTGCTGACTGATTGGTAAGGGGAAAAAATAACATACATATCTTAGTTGCATGTATAACAATGGCTAGGCATTAACATTTCATTTAATTTTTTTAACCCTTAGAAAACACATATTCCACTATTTGGAGAGATTCTTTAAAAAAAATAAGAATTTGGTTTGAATCAATTGTCCAATGTAACAAGGAAAAAGCTGAGTGTCTAACATACAATGGACATTCATCAGATATTGAATAAGAGAATGCATGAATGAGTAACAACAAACTAAGCCTCTCCCAAGCACTCATTGACTGATTGATTCAACAAATATTTGAGTACCGACTCTGGGCCAGCAACTGCCTATATACCAGGGTTGCATCAATTAATAAAACAAATTATTTGCTTTTATTATGGCTTACAAATAGATTTTAGAAAAAAACAGCAGCTGGAAGATTTCTTAATCATATCATAACTGTCCTATGAACCGATGAACAAATGGCAGTAGTTAATGTCGTTTTTATCCTCTGTTGGGAGGTGTGAGAATGTATTCAAACCTTAGTCAGATGTCTGTAAACTTGAGGGCCAATCCTTGGGCAGCCTGGTGAGCAGCCATTATCCTTTGAGTAAATGTTTTCCTTTTGGAACATGACTGTCATGATCAGCGCTGCCTTTTCAAATTGTAGATTATGAACCATTTAGAAAATTATAAATCTGTTTTATTTGATTTTGTCCAATATGTTTAGGATAAAATATTAGAAAATACTGACATAAAACAGAACACAATAGAAATTTCAAAATGCTGACCCTTGACAATTCACTTGAAAAATTCATTTGTCAAGAGTTAGCATTGTTTTCAAAATCCTATATTTAATTGTGTACATATTTTTACACCAGATCATTCGATATTAAATTATATTTGTGATAGATTAAAGTCAGAAAAAAAAATGGAAGGTCATTAGGTGCTAGAGAAACAAAAACAGAGTCCAGTTCCTAGGATAAAGAATGGGTAGCGGGGCTCGGTGGCTCAGCCTGTAATCCCGCGCCTTTGGGAGGCTGAGGTGAGTGGATTGCCTGAGCCTGCAGGTTCGAGACACGCCTGGGCAGCGAGACCTCATCTCTACAATAAATCAAAAAATCAGCCGGGCGTGGTAGCGCATGCCTGTAATTCCGGCTACTTGGAAGGCTGAGGCGGAAGGATCGCCGGAGCCCAGCAGGTCGAGGCTGCGGTGGCCGGAAGCAGCCACTGCACTCCAGTCTGGGCGACAGAGTGAGACTCCAACTCAAAAAAAAAAAAAAAAGAATGGGCAACAAAGCAAGGCTGGAGTTCAGAAAGATTGCTGGGCTTGATATCGGACTGCTTGAAAAAGTTTCTCCTTCACTGTGCACACACATAAGTTCTAACTTAAGGAAGGGAGGCAGAGGTGATGACTTGACCACTAGTCCTGTGGATGGAGAAAAAAGGTGATGCCTAAATGTGTTATGTGTGTGGGTAAGTGTGCAGTGGTCAGTGCAAGTCGCTGGTCTACAAAGGAGAAAAGGGAAATGGATAAATACTTTCAAAAGGTGGAGTCTATGAGGATATTCAGACCTTACTCCAGATATAGTGAATCTGAATTTCAATTACTTAAAGACAGAGGCTATGATAGAATAAGTTGGCACAGGAACCTGCTGAGAGAAAGAGCAAAGCAAAAGTCCACCACTTTTTCTTGAAATGGGGAGTAAGTCAGTGCTAGGATTATTGGATGAGCTGCAGTTGCCAATAATTGGGAGTTGACTCAGAACCTGCTTGGGTTTGGGAAGATCTGAGCTTTCTGAATTTGTAGGAAAAAAATGATCTGTGTGTTTTATTTAGAAAAGTTGGATACATCTGAGAAAATATAAGTAAATTAGAAACTGGCAGTCCATACACTTACCAGAGCTTGAAAATGAAGACAAGAATGCTGCCTTACATACCACCAAGACTACTGAGAGATCCAATGAGACGACATATGCATGAAGCAGAGGCTGTTTTAGAAGTAGCTATTACTATTATTCTAACTCTTTCTAATGGGTGGTAAGTGACCCAACATACTGCTGAGGTTGGGTAACTAGCAGTAGGGGATGATAGGGTTCTGACCTGAGGCAAGGTGACAGAGAAAAGCAAGTAATAGAACAAACCTTCAGTACTGAAGATTAGTGTTAGGAGGGATAATAACAACAGGAACAGTGGAGAAAGAGAATATCTAATGAAGAGAATTATTTTTTCTTTTGTAATTGCTTTAGGCCCTCAAAGAAAAATAAACATAAGTTGTCTGTGGGAATATCTTTGTACTTAAGCAATAAATTATAATTCATTTCCTTTCTATTCATTTGAATGCATCAACTCAGTTTCTTGACTCTTTTAAACTTGGTTACTTTCATACTAATCTTATAATTTGTAATATTATACCTTTTTCATCGTTTGGAGAGTGAAAATTCTGAAATATATTATTTTCTTATATATTTTTCTTATATCTTTTAAAACATTTTCTCAGATGAGAAGGCTGACAATTGCCTTAGTCTTTCTTAGTTGCTATGACAGAATATCATAGACCAGGTGGTTTATAAACAACAGGCATTTTCACAGTTCTGGAGGCTGAAAGTCCAAGATCAGGGTGCCAGCATGATTAGTTTCTGGTCAAGGCCCTATTTCAGGATGCAGACTGCCAAATTCTCCTTGTAGTTTCACATGAGAGAAAAAGGGCTAGTGACCTTCATAAGGTCTCTTTTTATAAGGGGACTAATCCCATCCATAAGGGCTCCTCTGCTATAATCTAACTGTCTCCCCAAAGCCACAGTTTCTAACATCATCACTTTGAGGATTGGGATTTCAAAATATGAATTTTGAAAGAGACTCCAACATTCTGTTCATAACAACAATGGTAGTGCTATTTTAAACTTTCTTTATGCAGAAACAATTTTAGCCTCATAAAATATATAGTAACTTTCCTTAAAAACTTATAAAGTGCTTTATTTTTTATTTTTTTCATTTCTTAAAACAACTCTATTGAGATATAATCCTTATATCATACAATTCACTCATTTAGAATATATAATTCAATTTTAGAACATTTTTATCACCAGTCCATTTACTTTTAACAATATTAGCAATATATTTGGGCTTGTAATGCCCTTTTTTTTTCTATTTGATTCACCTTATATTTCTATTTGATTCCTCTGTCTTATGTTTCCTTTTCTGCCTTAAAAAAATTATTTTAAAGATGTGGAGTACAAGTCAGAATTAAGTACATAAGTGATCTATGTATATTTTAAATTTAGGCCTCCCATTGGTCTTCATTTCACCTGGTTTAGGATCAGGTACACTTGATAATGTTATGTGGTCTCCCTTTTTCGCCTGGCAGTGTCTCACTACTGCCAACCCTTTCTTGCAGTATTATAAGTTCTCAGGCTCTACTTATGAGTGAGAGCACATGGTACTTAGTGCTTTGTTTCTGTGATAGATCACTGAGTATGATAGACTCTAAATTCCTCCAAATTGCTATGATGTTCATAACTTTGTCCTTCTTTATGACTGCAAAATATTTCATTGTGTATATATACCACATATATTTTGTTCAGTTCACTTTCATTGGGTAGCACAGTTGGTTCCATGTATTTGCTATTGTGAATAGTGTTGCAATAAACATCTGTACACTGGTATCTTTTTTGGAGAATGATTTGAGTTTCTCTGGATTTATTCCAAGAAAAGGGATTGCTGGGTTATATGGAAGGTAAATTTCTAGAAATTTTAGAAATGACCACACTGTTTTCCACAATGTTTGTACATTTCCACAACTGTGTAGAGGTGTCACCTTTTCCCCACATCCTTTCCAGCATCCAGCATCTGATGTATTATTAATGGTGGCCATCCTGACTGGAGTTAGGTGATATCTCATTGTGGTTTTGATTTGCATTTCTTTTATGATTAGTGAAGCTGAGATTTCTTCGTGTATCTATTGGTTGTTCATATATCTTCTTTTGATAAGTGTCTTTTCATGCCCTTTGCCCACTTTTTTTAATAAGGCTGTTTTTTTTTTTCTTTCCAGTACAAAACAAAACACTGCTCAAAGAAATCAAAAAAGACACAAACAAATGGAAAAATATTCTATGCTCATGGATTGGAAGAGTCAACATTTAAGATGTCCATCCTACCCAAGGCAATCTACAGAGTTAATGTAATACCCATTAAATTACCAACATCATTCTTCTCATACCTGGAAACTACAATACAGAAATTCAAATGAAAAAACCAATTATCACGAGGAGCCAAAGTGATACTCAGCAAAAGAAGCAAAGTGGCAGGTATCACATGTCCAGACTTTAAACTTTATTATAAGGTTACCATAATAAAAAAAAAACACAACAGCCTGGTATTAGTACAAGTAGACATATAAACCAATGGAACAGGACAGAGATTCTGGAAGTAAGATCTCAACTTCTCAACCAACTCATCTGCAGAAAAATGAAACAGGACTCCCTACCTATCACCATACACAAAAGTCAGCTCCAAATGGATCTACAACCCAAACATAAAACCTCAATCCATAAGAATCTTAGAAAATTCAGTAGGCACCCTTAAAGACATTGAAATAGGCAATCAATTGCTGATCATAACTCCAAAAGCCAATGCCATAAAAAATATAAGATATACAAGTGAGACCTCATCAAACTGAAAAGCTTTTGCAAAGCAAAAGAAACCATCAAGAGAACAAGGAGCCAGCCCATCGAATGTGAAAAAAATATTTGCCAACTGTATATCTGACAAGAGTCTAACATCCAGGATCTACAAGGAACTCAAACATGTTTTCTCTTCAAAAGGGTACTAACACTTATATAAAGACCCAGTTGAGCCACTTATAACTTGTTCTTTGGTTGTAACACACCAGTGCATACTAGCAAAAATATAAAACCAGAAATTTGTCCTTGTCTTTTATTTGTTCTAAGCTATTTAGGATGGACATACCATTTATTCATCTTTGTAATAATATACCCTGCCTAAGGTCAATAGTCACAATTAATAAATTTATGATAAATTAAACTGCATGATTGCAGCAAAATATTCCTACCAACTTTTAAAATTTGTAGCTTTTTCAAAATCAGAAAAAATACTTTAGGATATTTATGCTTAATAAATGAAATAATGTACTCCTTGGTTCGAATTTCACAAACATTAATTAAATAGTTCTAAACGAAAAGTTGGACCATAAAGTCAGCCTCTGTTTATCAAGTAAATATTTGGTGAGTATGACTTCCAACCATGCAAAGAGAGTCATACTAACCTTTTCCGGGTGCTACCTCTTCCAAATCCAGTTCATGTGCTGTCAAAACAAGATAAATTCCTATCCAGTTGGACAAATTTTACTACATTTGGTATAAATTATATTAAAATAATTTGTTAACTTTAGTTACAAACTAATGAAACAACAGCAACAAAGCTCATAGTTTCACCTTTTAAAATCAAATTTAGTAAAGGGTAGTTTAAATATTACATCTGTGGGTTGTTAAGAATAACTGTCTAAAGTTGATTTCATAGATCTTAAATCTTTTTTTTTTTTCACTTTTAAATTTTTTATGTTAAAGATGTGGGGTACAATTCAGGGTTAGGTACACAAATATTCATTGTGCAGGTACCCTTGTTGATGAGGTGTGCCCCCCCTTCCACAGGCACATTCCCACTACCACCAATCCCACCTCTCTTGCTCCCCCACCCCCTGCAGTTTCCCACTACTGCCAATCCTTTTCTTATAGCATTACGACAGTTGTTCAAGGTCTGCTTATGAGTGAGAACATGTGATTCTCAGTTCTTGGTTTCTATGAAAGATCACTCAGTATTATACACTTTAAATACATCCAGGTTGCTGCGAAGTTCATGATTTTGTTCTTCTTTAGATCTTAAATCTTTAGTTTGGTTTAATATATGTGTTTAAAGGTTACTCTTTAGAAAACTTCTAGACCTATACAAATTCTATTGAAACACCTAAATAAAAATTTGTAGATATTAATATGTCATATTAGCAATGTATTTTCATTTAACAAAAATCTGCAAAAATTTAACCAGTTGAATCTTTAAAGTTTCCATTTTAGAGAATAGACTATTGTAGATCCTTCAGGAAGCACATTTACTGAGGTGCTCAGTGGAACACAGTTATTCACTTTTTGATACAAATCATCATCCAGACGAGAGAATAGTTTTCTCAACATGTCCCACTGGTGCAAAAGCAAATTTAATTTTGAACAGTCACAAGACATTTATAGAGCTACATCACATTTTGAACTTCTTTTAGGGATCTGGATTTTTCTCTCTGGGGCGAAGCATTTAGTAGTCTACCAAGGAAACAAATTGATGTGGGTCTCTTAAACTGTCATCATCTGCTGAACTCTAAGAAGTAAGAAGTTTAGGTTTAGAAGTGATACCATTAAAAGTTATTTTTCCCACTGAGGGTTTTCAATGCTTGGGAAAAACACAAAATCCTATGATTTTTCACTTAGGACAACAACCTGTGGAAAATTTACTTTAAGCAACTCTCCATGTGTTTCTGGTCCTGTGCATGTTCAGGTTATTTATATTTTATGGAAAATACAACTAAAAACCTCATTTTTTTAAATGTGTGAGAAATGTTGCTAATATGTGGACTAATTATTTCTTGAAGAATATAATCAAGTAAATGTCTTACTGTCCTTTAAATTACATATGTATTCTATAGATAAAAATAGACTGATGGGGATTTCAATAGTTGGACATCTCAAGATAAAAAATATCATACTTCCAATATAATACAATAATATTTTAAAAATTGAAATGTTATTAGATTTTAAAAATTGTACTTAATTTATTTTTATTATACAACATATTTGTCTGCATTAGACTAGCTTAAAACAAAGTTGAATGGGTAATAATTTAAAAATATATGTGGTAGAATAATGTTTGGAGCTATTAAACCATTTTGTTTCTCTATACATTCACAGGGTGGCACCCTTTAATCTTTTCTAAAATACTCCATTTACCCCAGGCTAAAATGCTGGATTCAAGAACATCATTAATTTATAAAGAATAGATTTTGGAAGAGGGGCAAAATGGCAATGGAACTGATCAAAGTGTGTGTCTCCACATGGGTGAATGTTCATAAGGATGAATCTGCATGTGCAAGTGGGTGCATGAATGTCTGACTGAGGAGGGACACAGGAACAAGCACCTGGGGC
>NW_007247072.1:69918-70695 GCF_000164805.1 Carlito syrichta
CTCCCCACATCCTTTCCAGCATCCAGCATCTGATGTATTATTAATGGTGGCCATCCTGACTGGAGTTAGGTGATATCTCATTGTGGTTTTGATTTGCATTTCTTTTATGATTAGTGAAGCTGAGATTTCTTCATGTATCTATTGGTTGTTCATATATCTTCTTTTGATAAGTGTCTTTTCATGCCCTTTGCCCACTTTTTTAATAAGGCTGTTTTTTTTTCTTTCCAGTACAAAACAAAACACTGCTCAAAGAAATCAAAAAAGACACAAACAAATGGAAAAATATTCTATGCTCATGGATTGGAAGAGTCAACATTTAAGATGTCCATCCTACCCAAGGCAATCTACAGAGTTAATGTAATACCCATTAAATTACCAACATCATTCTTCTCATACTTGGAAACTACAATACAGAAATTCAAATGAAAAAAACAATTATCATGAGGAGCCAAAGTGATACTCAGCAAAAGAAACAAAGTGGCAGGTATCACATGTCCAGACTT
Source organism: Carlito syrichta (assembly GCF_000164805.1). NCBI lineage: Eukaryota > Metazoa > Chordata > Mammalia > Primates > Tarsiidae > Carlito > Carlito syrichta. The sequence goes on from NW_007247072.1 coordinate 70,422, forward strand.
TAAACTTTATTATAAGGTTACCATAATAAAAAAAAACACACACAACAACCTGGTATTGGTACAAGTAGACATATAAACCAATGGAACAGGACAGAGATTCTGGAAGTAAGATCTCAACTTCTCAACCAACTCAAATTTAACAAAACCTCTACCAATAACCACTGGAGAGAGGAAAACCTATTCAGGAAATGGTGCTGGAAAACTGGCTGACCACATGCAGAAAAATGAAACAGAACTCCCTACCTATCACCATACACAAAAGTCAGCTCCAAAT
>NW_007247072.1:70715-71145 GCF_000164805.1 Carlito syrichta
CATGTCCCACTGGTGCAAAAGCAAATTTAATTTTGAACAGTCACAAGACATTTATAGAGCGACATCACATTTTGAACTTCTTTTAGGGATCTGGATATTTTCTCTCTGGGGTGAAGCATTTAGTAGTCTACCAAGGAAACAAATTGATGTGGGTCTCTTAAACTATCATCATCTGCTGAAGTCTAAGTAAGAAGTTTAGGTTTAGAAGTGATACCATTAAAAGTTATTTTTCCCACTGAGGGTTTTCAATGCTTGGGAAAAACACAAAATCCTATGATTTTTCACTTAGGACAACAACCTGTGGAAAATTTACTTTAAACAACTCTCCATGTGTTTCTGGTTCTGTGCATGATGTCAGGTTACTTATATCTTATGGAAAATACAACTAAAAACCTCATTTTTTTAAATGTGTGAGAAATGTTGCTAATAT
>NW_007247072.1:71165-80376 GCF_000164805.1 Carlito syrichta
CATTCACAGGGTGGCACCCTTTAATCTTTTCTAAAATACTCCATTTACCCCAGGCTAAAATGCTGGATTCAAGAACATCATTAATTTATAAAGAATAGATTTTGGAAGAGGGGCAAAATGGCAATGGAACTGATCAAAGTGTGTGTCTCCACATGGGTGAATGTTCATAAGGATGAATCTGCCTGTGCAAGTGGGTGCATGAATGTCTGACTGAGGAGGGACACAGGAACAAGCACCTGGGGCTCCCCTGCAGAAGTGGCTGCCATCCACCACTGCTATGAATTTGGCATGCCCCCATGCAGGAACATTCTCCATTCTCAGGGCATTTCTCAGGAAGGGATGATAGAGATCAACCACCTCTCTTCACCTGGCACCTAGCCTAACCCCACCACCCATGGCAACAATGGGGAATGTGGAGAAAGTCTAAGGAGGAAATTTTGAGCTGAATCCTGATGGAGGAAAAGACATGGGTCATCACCATTTTCTATGTCTCAGAAACTGGGCAGAGATGTGCTTAGCTTGCCCATTACTGAGCAGCATGTATCCTGAGACTGAGAGACAAGTTCCACACCCCTCTGGAGCTGGTAAGCATTTGCCCAGAGAGGATAATCCAGGTTCACAATATCCAGAGAGGTAACACCACCAGGGCAAAATTCCAGGTGTACCACCTACCACACTGGACTATTTACAGGATGACAAGTACAAGTAGAGTGGGAGCTCTAGCAGCAGATGAGTAGGGTTTCAGATGGTATACATATGCTCCCATCATGTAGACATATTGTGAGATGGTGGGAAGTGGGTACCAGAGAGTTCTCATCCCATTCAGTGAATATTGTGATCTGCAGGTAACCTCTGAACCTTGGCGTCCCCCATTAAGCCTTAATCAAATTTCAGAACTACAAAAAGAGCACTGCCACCAATCCCAGACTGGCTTCAAAAATGAACAAATCCAGAGGATCTAATTAGCGATGAATAGACGGTGGAGCAAACAGAAGTGAAAGCTATCCCCCTTCTCATTGAGTAATGGATTTAAAGATGGGAAAAAAAGGAAAAAATAATGTCATGAATGAAGAAGAATTGTTGGAAGAACACAGGTAACCCTCAGAATGCTGGAAAGATAGCACCTGAGAATAGAGACTTTAGAACTCAAACAATGAAGAGGTCCCAGAATGACAGGTCTCAGTTCATAAATCGAGATATCAAGGTATTGATGGAGAGGATGAATTAAGAGGAAGAAAGGCAAGAAGAAAGTATGAAAGAGTTCATAAATGAGTTGATGGCAATAAAAAGCACAGTACATGAAGTAAATAACAAACTGACAAGCATGAAAAGCATAATTAACCAAGCACAGGAAAGAATCTCAAAGCTTAAAAATTGAAATATGAAACTAACTCAAACTGTTAAAAACATAGGAAGCTTAAAATGATAGAACAACACTTCAAAGAGATGTGCAATTATATTAAGAGACTGAAATTGTACCTGATTGGCATACCAGAGGCAAAAATAGAGACAGAGAACACCTTGGAACAAACATTCCATGAAGTTATTCAAGAAAATTTCCCTCATCTCATCAGAGATGCGACCATTCAAACACAAAGATTCAGAGAAACTTTGCAAGGCATCAAATGCAAATAACAACTCCCAGACACATAGTAATTTGCTTATACAAAGTAGGTATAAAAGAAAAAATCCTAAAGGCAGTGAGAGAGAAAAGTCAGATGACATACCAGGGAAGGCCAATTAGAATAGCAGCAGAATTAGCTACAGAAACACTACAGACTAGAAGAGACTGTAGTCCAATCTTAAAAATTCTCAAAGATAAACAATTCCAACCAATAATTTTCTACTCAGTTAAGCTAAGTTTCATCAACAATGGAGAATTAAAATCCTTTCCAGATATCCAATCCCTAAGAGATCATGCTGCTGTCAGACCAGTTCTACTGGAGACTCTTAAAAAGATAATAAGCAAGGAAGAAAGAAAAAAAGAAAAAGAATGGCCATGAACCTTCTAAAAGAACAAGAAAACACAAAATCAACAGAATACATCATGACTACGAACTTGAAAAAACACACTTACATCAACCCAAAAGTTAAAAGAAAACAAACAAACAAACAGACAAACTTTATAAAACCTCATGAAAGGGATGAACTCTCACATTTCAAAAGTTAGTCAAAATGTGAATGGATGAAATGTACCACTGAGAAGGCATTGAATGGCAAACTGGAAAAAAAGCATGACCCAACTATATGCTGTCTCTAGGAAACACATCTCACTAGGAAGGACACCCATGGACAAAAGTTAGAGGATGGGAAACAAACTTTCAGGCAAACAGAAAACACATGAAGGCAGGAGTCATGATTTTAATATCAGACAAAACAAACATCAAGCTATCAAAATTAAAAAAGATACAGAAGAACACTACAAAATAATAAAAGGTTCAAGCCATTAACAATAAATATACATTTTAAATATATATTCAGTCAACACACAAAGACCAGGATTTTTAAAGCGACCATTAAGTAAACTCAAAAAGGATATTGATGCTAACACTATAAAAACTGGTCTTAAATGCCCCACTAACAACCCTTGATAAATCATTGAGCTAAAAAATCAACAAGGAGATCTGGAACCTTAACCTGATGCTTGACCAAATGGACTTAATAGATACCTACAGAGCACTCCACCCAACAACCACAGAATATACTTCTACTCATCACCACATAGAACATACTACAAGATCAACCACATCCTCAGGTATAAATCAAGCATAAACAAATCCCATAAAATTGAAATACTACCATGAACTTTCTCAGACCACAGGGGAATACAAAATAAATATTTCCACCAACAAGACACCCCCCCAAAACCCCAAAGGCATGAACACTAAATAGCACAGTGCTGAACAACTCAGGTCACACAGAATTCAAAATAGAAATTAAAATATTCTTGTAAATAAATAAAAACAAAGATACCGCTTACAAAAATATCTGGGATGCCATTAAAACATTACTGAAAGGGGAATTTATAGTTCCATGAACATACTTTAAGGAAATAGAAAGGTCACAAGTCAGCAGCCTAACAAATCACCAGAGGGAACTGGAAAAACAAGACCACTAAAACCCTAATTGCAGCAGAAGAATCTAGGTCACCAAGGCTGAAAGCCCAAATATAAGACAAAGAACACAAAAACATCAAATAAATAAATGAAAGAAAAAACTGGTTCTTTGAAAAGATAGATTGATGCATCCCTAGCAAGATTGACCAAGAAAAAGAGAGAGAAAAAAATGGCCAAATAAGCACAATCAGTAATATAAAAGATCAAATCACAACTGACCCCCAAAGAAGTTCAAAAGATTGTCAGATTTCACAGTTGTATGGGAAAAAAACTCAAAAACTAAAATGAAATGAAAGACTTTGAGACTTCACTCAATCTCCCAAACTTGGAAAAAAAAAAAAGGATTGATACACTAAATAGACCAATAAATCCCAGGATACTGACTCACTCCTAAGAAAACTACCTACAAAAAGAAAGAAAAAAAAGAAAAAAGAAGAAGAAGAAAGAAAGAAAGAAAGAAAGAAAGAAAGAAAGAAAGAAAGAAAGAAAGAAAGAAAGAAAAAGAAAATGAAAAAAGAAAAGAAAAAAATAAGCCCTGGACCAGAAAACTTTTCAGCAGAATTCTCCAAAACAAACAGAACAACTAATACTAATCCTATTGAATGTGTTTCAGGTAATCATGAAAGATGGAACTCTCCCCAAATCATTTTATGAAGCTAATATCACATTTATACCTAAATTGGGCAAAGATTCAACAAAAAAAGAGAACTAGAAGTCAACATCCCTAATGAACATAGACACAAAAATTCATAACAAGATGCTAGTAAATCGGATTCAACAAGACATCTCAAAAATCATCCTCCATGACCAAGTAGGCTTCATCCCCAGAATGCAGGGCTTGTTCAACATCCTCAAGACCATAAATGTAATAAAATATATCAACAGATATAAAAACAAGATCCACATGATTATATCATTAGATGCAGAAAAAGCTTTTGATAAAATCCAGCGTTCCTTCTTGATAAAAATTCTTTAACACCTAGGCACAGACGGAACATACCTCAAAATAGTAAGAGTCATCTACTATAAACCCACAGTCAACATATTGCTAAAAAGACAGAAATTGGAAGCATTCCCCTGAAAACTAGAACAAGACAAGACTTCCCACTCTTGCCCCTCTTGTTCAATATAGTGTTGGAAGTCTTAAAGCTAGAGCAATCAGACAAGAGAAGGAAATCAGGAGTATCCAAATAGGAAAAGAGAACGTCAAGCTAGCCCTCTTTGCAGACAATAGGATCCTATACCTGGAAACCCAAAGAAATTCTTCAAAGACCTTCTTGCACTGATAAAAGACTTTGACAAAGTCTCAGGGTATTAAATCAATGTGCAAAAGATAGTCAAATTTTTATACACCAAAAACACACAGGCAAAGAACCAAATAAAAAGTAGAATCCCAGCCGGGCTCGGTGGCTCAGCCTGTAATCCCATGCCTTTGGGAGGCTGAGGTGAGTGGATTGCCTGAGCCTGCAGGTTCGACACCTGCCTGGGCAGTGAGACCTCATCTCTACAATAAATCAAAAAATCAGCCGGGCGTGGTAGCGCACGCCTGTAATTCTGGCTGCTCGGAAGGCTGAGGAGGAAGAATCGCCGGCGCCCAGCAGGTCGAGGCTGCGGTGGCCGGGAGCGGCCACTGCACTCCAGTCTGGGCGACAGAGTGAGACTCCAACTCAAAAAAAAAAAAGTAGAATCCCATTCACAATAGCTACACACACATACACAAAAGATATACCTTGACATCTTCCTAAACAGATAAGTTAAAGATTGTTACAAAAAAAACTACAAAACATTGGTCAAAGAAATCAAGGAAGATACAAAAAAAATGGGGAAATAGTTCATGCTTATGAATTGGAAGATTCGAATTCATAAGATATCCATTCTTCCCAAGAAATCTACATATTCAACACAATACCCATTAAATTACCAGCATCATTCTTATTGGACCTGGAAATGATGATACTAAAATTTATATGGAAACATAAATGACCATGATTAGCCAAAACAATTCTCTGCAAAAGAAGCATGAGTTATCACACTCCCAGACTTTATACTTTATTATAAAGTTACAGTGATCAGAACAGCCTGGTACTGGTATAAGAGCAGGCACATAGACAAATGGAACAGGACAGAGATTCTGAAAGCAAAACCTCAATTTCTCAGCCAACTTATCCTGACAAAGACTCCACCAATAACCACTGGGAAGAGAAGAACCTATTCATTAAATGGCACTGAGAAAAGTAGCAGACCACAAGCAGAAGAATGAAACAGGACCTCTACCTATTACCATACACAAAAATCAACACTAAATGGATCAAAGACCTAAACATAAAACCTCAAACTAGGCGGGGCTCAGAGGCTCAGCCTGTAATCCCAGCACTTTAGGAGGCTGAGGTGAGTGGATTGCCTGAGCCTGCGGGTTCGAGACCTGCCTGGGCAACTTGGTGAGACCTCATCTCTACATCAAATCAAAAAATTAGCTGGGCATGGTAGCGCGCGACTGTAGTTCCAGCTACTCGGAAGGCTGAGGTGGAAGAATTGCCTGAGCCCAGCAGGTTGAGGCTGCAATGGCCGGGAGAGGCCACTACACTCCAGTCTGGGTGACAGAGTGAGACTCAAAAAAAAAAAAAAAAAACACTGCAAACTAGTTCAACCTCTGTGAAAAACAGCGTGGTGATTTCCAAAAGAACTAGACATTGACTTTCCATATGACCCAGCAATTTCCCTTCTGGGAATATATCTGGGAAAACTCAAATCATTCTGCAAAAAAGATACTTGTGTACACATGTTTATTGCAGCACAATTAACAATAGTAGAAACATGGAATGAAACCAGCTTTCCATCGAAAGTGGACTGGATAAAAAATATGTAGTACATATATACAAGGGACTATTACACAGCCATAATGAAAAACAAAATTATGGACTTCATAGCAACTTGGATGGATTTGGAGTCTGTCATACTCAGTGGTCTATCACATAAACCAAGAATTGAGTACCATATATTTATTCTCACTCATAAGTGAACCTTGAACACCTATCATAATACTACAAGAAAGGAATTGGCAGTAGTGGGAGTGGGACACTGCCAAGGGAAGGAGGGTGAGGGAGGGAAACACAATCTGTAAGAGTGCATGATCTCATTCCAATCAATGTGAGGTCCAATGGAAGCCCAAACTTTACATGTGTGTAAGTCACTTACGTACCCAATCCTGACTTGTACCTCACATCCTTAAAATTAAATATATATATATTTGGAACCACACACACACACAAAACACACACACACACACACACACAAAGAAGGGATTGAACTACCTTATATTCCCACCAACAGTGTGTGAGCATTTTCTTTTTCCACAACATTGACAAAATCTGTTGTTTTTGACTTTTTAATAATAGACATTCTGACTGGTGTGAGATGCTATCTCGTTATGGTTCTGACTTGCATTTCTCTGATTATCAATGATGTTTTCATGTGTTTATTGGCTGCTTATATGTCTTTCTTTAAAAAGTGTCTGTTCATGTCCTTTTCTCATTTTTTAATGGGTTTATTAGTTTTTTTCATGTCAACTCTTTGTAGATTCTGGAAATTAATTCTTTTTTGGATGGATAATTTGCAAATTTTTCCCTCATTCTAACACTCAGTTGAAAGTTTTTTGCTGTTCAGAAACTCCTTAGTTTGATTAAATCCTATTAATTTTGGTTTTGGCCTTTTTTGCTTTTGAGGTCTCGGCCATGAATTCATTGCCTAAGCCTGTGTCCAAAACATTGTTTTCCTAGGCTTTCCTCTTGGAGTTTTGTAGTCTGGGGTCCTTTGTTTAAATCATTAATCCATCTTGAGTTAGTTTTTTATATATTGAGAGGAAGAGTTCCATTTTCATTCTTCCTCATTTATGTATCCAGTTTTCCCACCACCATTTGTTAAATAGGGCATCCTTTTCTCTAGTATTCGTTTTTTGATGACTTTGTCAAAGATGACATGGTTGTATGAACAGCAGCTTTTTTCTGGGTTCTCAATTCAGTTCCATTGGTTTATGTGTCTATTTTGTATTAGTACCACACTGTTTTGGTTACTGAAGACTTGCAGCAAAGTTTGAAGTCTGGAAGTGTTATAACTTAGGCTTTGTCCTTTTGGCTTAGGATTGTTTTGATATTCAGGTTCTTTTTTTGCCTCCATATCAATTAAAGTGTTTTTTTTTTTCTAGTTCTGTGAAAAATGATGCTGATAGTTTGATAGAGATTGCATTGAATCTCTACTGCTTTAGGCAGTATGGGCATTTTCCCAATATTAATTCTTCCAAACCATGAGCATGGAATGTTTTTGCATTTGTTTGATTTCTTTCAGCACAGTTTTGTAGTTCTCATTGTAGAGATCTTTCACCTCTTTGGTTATATGTATTCTGAGGTGTTTTATTTTAACTATTTATTTTTGTGGCTATTTTAAATGGGATTGTGATCTTGATTTGGTTCTCAGTATGAACATTGTGAATGTATAGAAATGCTATTGATTGTTGAATGTTGCCTTTGTAACCTGAGATTTTACTTAAGTAGCTATGAGAGCTAGGAGTCTTTTGGTGAAATTTTTATGGTTTGCTAGATATAGAATCATGTAATCTGTGAAGAAAGATAATTTAACTCCCTGTTTTCTTATTGAAATGTTTTTTTATACCTTTCTCTTGCCCAATTGCACTGACTTGGAGTTCCAGTACTATGCTGAATAGGAGTGATGAGAGAGGGCATCCTTGTCTTGTGACAGTCCTTAGGTAGAACGCTTCCAGTTTCTGCCAATTTAATAAGAGGTTGGCTGTGTATTTGTCATAGATGGCTTTTGCTGTTTTTAGGAATGTTCCTTTGATAGCTACATGATTGAGGGGTTTTTGTCACCAAGGGATGTTGGATTTTGACAACTGCTTTTTCTGAATCTATTATGATAATCATGTGGATCTTGTTTTCACTTGTATTATGTGGTGAATTAGGTGTATTGATTTTCATATGTTGAAAGTCTTGCATCCTGGGAATAAAGTCCACCTGATCGTGATGGATAATTTTTTGATGTAATACTAGATGCGGTGTACTAGTTTTTTGTTGAAAATTTTTACATCTATGTTCATCAAGGATATTGACTTATAGCTTTCTTCCTTTGTTGTATCTTTGCCATTTTGGGGTATCAGAATGATGTTGGCTTTGTGGAATGAGTTAGGGAGGAACCCCTCCTTTTCAAATGTTTGGAATAATTTCAGTAGTGTTGGTACAAGCTCTTCATTGTATATATGATAGAATTCAGCTGTGAGTCATCTTGTCTCAGATATTATTAGGGAGGTAGATTTTTAATTGCTGATTTAATTTCATGGCTCATTATTTGTATTGTCAGGGTTTCAATTTATTCCTGTTTAAATATGGGGAGGTTGTGTGTTTTCAAGAATTTTTCCACTTTTTCTAGATTTTCTAATTTGTATGCATACAGATGGTTATAATAGTCTCTGAGAATATTTTGTACTTTTTCTTGGTCAGTTGTAATGTCACCCTTTTCATTTGTGAGTGTTTTTATGTGAGTATTCTTTATTTCTTTCTTCCTTCCTTCCTTCCTTCCTTCCTTCCTTCCTTCCTTCCTTCCTTCCTTCCTTCCTTTCTCTCTCTCTCTCTCTCTCTCTCTCTCTCTCTCTCTCTCTCTCTTTCTTTCTTTCTTTCTTTCTTTCTTTCTTTCTTTCTTTCTTTCGTTGGAGTCTCACTCTGTTGCCCAGGCTCCCGGTCACTGCAGCCTCAACCTGCTGGGCTCTGGTGATCCTTCCACCTCAGCCTTCCGAGTAGCCGGAATTACAGGCGTGCGCTACCACGCCTGGCTACTTTTTAAATTTTATTGTAGAGATGAGGTCTCGCCTGCCCAGGCGGGCCTCGAACCCACAGGCTCAGGCAATCCACTCACCTCAGCCTCCCAAAGGCGCGGGATTGCAGGCTGAGCCACTGAGCCCGGCACTTTTCTTTCTTTCTTTGGTTAATCTGGCTAGGGGGATTCATCAATCTTGTTTATCTGGTCAAAAAAACCAGCTTTTCTACTTAATCAATCTTTTGTATTTTTTAAATTTAAATTTTGTTTACCTC
>NW_007247072.1:80396-90302 GCF_000164805.1 Carlito syrichta
ATGGTTATAATAGTCTCTGAGAATATTTTGTACTTTTTCTTGGTCAGTTGTAATGTCACCTTTTTCATTTGTGAGTGTTTTTATGTGAGTATTCTTTATTTCTTCCTTCCTTCCTTCCTTCCTTCCTTCCTTCCTTCCTTCCTTCCTTCCTTCCTTCCTTTCTTTCTTTCTTTCCTTCTTTCTTCCGTTGGAGTCTCACTCTGTTGCCCAGACTGGAGTCGTGCAGTGGCAGCTCCCGGTCACTGCAGCCTCAACCTGCTGGGCTCTGGTGATCCTTCCACCTCAGCCTTCCGAGTAGCCGGAATTACAGGCGTGCGCTACCACGCCTGGCTAATTTTTAAATTTTATTGTAGAGATGAGGTCTCGCCTGCCCAGGCGGGCCTCGAACCCGCGGGCTCAGGCAATCCACTCACCTCAGCCTCCCAAAGGCGCGGGATTGCAGGCTGAGCCACTGAGTCCAGCATTTTTCTTTCTTTCTTTGGTTAATCTGGCTAGGGGGATTCGTCAATCTTGTTTATCTGGTCAAAAAACCAGCTTTTCTACTTAATCAATCTTTTGTATTTTTTAAACTTAAATTTTGTTTACCTCCCCTCTGATTTTAATCATTTATTTTCCCCTGCTGCATTTGACTTTAGCTTGTTTCTGTTTTTCTATTTCCCTTAGTTGAGTTGTTAGATAGTTTGAGATCGTTCTGCTTTCACAAAATTAGCATGCAGTGCAATAACTTTTTCTCTCAACACTGCTTTGACATCAGCTCAGTAGTTTCTATACATTGTACTTTCACTTGTTTCAAGTAATTTTTGAAAATTTCTTCTTGATTTTATTATTTACTCAAAAGTCATTCAGGAGCAACTTATTTAGTTACCATGTTTTTGGCCTTTGCCGTTTTTAGTTTTATTCCACTGTTTGTTGGAGAAGATGCTTGGTAGGATTTGACATTTTTGGAATTTATTCAAAGTTGATTTATGACCAAGTATGCAGTGAATCTTGTAGTGTAAACCATGTGTGGATGAGAAGAATGTATATTCTATAGATGTTGGGTGAAGTATTCTGTATACGTTTGTTAGATCTAATTGGTCAAGTGCCAAATTTAAGTTCAGGATTTATTTTTTATTGTTCTGCCTGGATGATCTGTCTAAAGCTGTTCGTGGGTTGTTGAAGTCCCCCATTATTATAGTATGACTGTCCTCTCTAAAGTTAAGTAGCAATAAATCTGGTTGCTCCTTTATTGGGTGTGTATACATTTAAAATAGATAATCATGTTGAATTTAGTTCTTTATCATTACGCAGTGCTCTTTATTTTCCATTTTTACTTTTACTCAAGTCTGTTATTTATGATAAAAGAATAGAGATCTCTGCTTTTTGTTTTGTTTTGTTTTTCATTTGTATGGTAGATCTTTCTCCATTCCTTCTCCTTGAGACTCTAAGAGTCATTATAGGTGAGATAATTCTCTTGGAGTCAGCAAAAGGATAGGTCTTGTTTTTAATCCAGTTTGTCAATCTATTTACTGTAAATGGGGGCATTAATGCCATTAATATTCAGGGTTTCTATAGATATGTGAGGGTTTGTTTCTGTTATATTTATATGGTCTGTAAGCTATGTGCTTACCTGTGCTTTTGTGGTGGCATTGCTCTTTTGTTTCCATTTTTAGAACTCTCTTGAGCATCTCTTATATGATTGATCTAGAGGTGATGAATTCTCTTAGTGCTTGTTTATCTAGGAAGGACTATATTTCACTTTCATTTATGAAGTTTAGTTTAGCAAGGTTAACAATTTTGAGCTGGCATTTCTTTACTTTAAGAATATTATAAATGAGTCCCCAATCTCTTCTGGCTTGTAAGGATTCTGCCAAGAGTTCTGTTATTATTCTGATGAGTCTCCTTTGTTAGGTGTCTGTCTCTTTTCTATAGCTGCCTTTAAGATCTTTTCTTTCATGCTTACTTTAGAAAATCTAATGACAATGTGCCTTGGGAACGGTTGCCTCATATAATATCTGACAGCAATTTCTAGATTTCTTATACAGTAAGTCCCCTACTTGTGAACCTCCAAGTTGCAAACTTCCAAAGATGCAAACATGTATCCACATGTCCAATCATTTAAGTTAATTCACGTCTGATGTACATTGTCATGTGTGTGCCTCCTCTACAAGTCGTTGTATTTTGTGTACTTTACCGTACAGTACTTTATATTTGTTTTTTATTTATCCTTTGTGTGAAAAGTATAAATGTACTATACTACAGAACTATATAGCTGATTGTGTTTTTTGGCCTGTGTTGGACTTACAAACTAATTGGACTTATGAATTTATGACTTATGAACCAGAATTCATTCATATGTTAGGAGACATACTGTATTTGTGTGTTGACCTTTCTAGTAAGATGGGGTAAGTTTTCATGGATTATATCACCAACTACTTTTTCCAGAGTGCTCACGTTTTCTCTTTTTATCTTAGGAATACGTATCTGACGTATATTTGGTCTCTTTATATAATTCCATGCCTCTTAAAAACTTTTTTCATTTTTTGAAATTCCTTCTTATTCTTTTTTTTTTTTTTGAGTTGTAGTCTCACTCTGTTGCCCAGACTGGAGTGCAGTGGCCACTCCCGGCCACCGCAGCCTCGATGTGCCGATCCTTCCGCCTCAGCCTTCCGAGTAGCCGGAATTACAGGCGTGTGCTACCACGCCCAACTGATTTTTGATTTATTGTAGAGATGAGGGCTCGCCAAGTTGCCCAGGTGGGTCTCGAACCCACGGGCTCAGGCAATCCACTCACCTCAGCCACCCAAGGCACGGGATTACAGGCTGAGCCACCGAGCCCGGCTCTTATTCATTTTTATCTGACCAAGTTGTTTCTAGGGATTGGTATTTAAGTTCTAAAATTGTTTCCTTTGTTTGATTGAATTTGTTGGTAAGGCTTGAGGCTGGCTTTCAAAATTCTTGTAGTGAACTATTTATTTTCAGGTGCTCAGCGTGACTTTTTCTTAGAATGACCATGTCAGCTTTCAATTCTTGAACTGTTTTCGTGGGCTCTCTTACTTGAGAGTCTATTTTATCTTGGCTCTCAATGAGCTTCTTTGCCACCCATATTCTGAATTCTATGTCTGTCATTATAGACATTTTGTTTTGTATATGATCCATTATTTAGGGGCTGGTGTGATTGTGGGGTGTGGTGAAATGCTGTTGTCTGTGTGATGCTGGAGCTCTTGTGCTGATTTCTTCCCGTCTGAGGATGCTGATATTCAACACCCTCTTTTTCTTTTAGAGGCTACTAGTTGTAGAGATTTTGTTAGTTTGTTAGGTGTGTAATTCGGTCTGTAGGCCACAGATGGCACTTAAATAGAGGACTGATTGACAGCTTGCTGTTCCTGCTTATTTTGGCTTCAGAATTATCTTATAAAAGGCAACTTGGAGGTTCACATGTAGGGGACTTACTGTATAAGAAATCCAGAGATTACTGTGAGATATTATATGAGGTGACTATTCCCAAAGCACATTGTCATTAGATTTTCTAAAGTAAACATGAAAGAAAAAATCTTAAAGACAGCTAGAGAAAAGAGACAGACATCTAACATTCTCTGCTCATACTTATTTCAGATGAAGAGAATATGTTTGTGGGGACATGTTTAAACACGGGGTGCGGGGGGTGCTGCTAAATGGTGCTGGTGGCTAGGCCTCCCAAAAACCAAGGTGGTGAGTCTCTGCTGTCGTGTTCAGGTGGGTGCAGGGTCCCGACAGCTCTGTACTTTGGGAGCAGAAGGTCCTCATTTGGGGTAAGCAGCTGACACTGTGAGGGTGATGACTGCCCCAACTCCTTGCTGTTTCTATGCATTTCAGCTGCATGCCCAAGCTGCGGGGGCACTATAGCTCTGTTGTGTTGCTCTCACTACCCTAGGAGCAATAGTGGCAAGGGCTGCAGTGGCCTCAAAGTATGTGGTCCTCAACAGAGGGACCCCAAGTCTCCTGAGCTACATGGGTAGAGGGAGACAGCTAGTGGCCTGAGGGATTCCATGTGGGCTTGGGCAATGCCACTTCACAGTCACCACTCAGTCTCTATGCTGGCTTGGGGGTCTATGGAGTTTGCAGAGACATTTTCTTGACTCAGATTTCCAGGGTGGGTTGTAGTGAGTGGGCTTCTGGGGATTTCTCAGTCACTCAGTCCATCACCCTGTCAACACATTGAGGGATTCCCAAGTCCCTGTGCTAGGCCTGGGTTTGAGTTGATGGGCTGTCTGACTACATTCCTCTGCTTCTTATGTGACCGTCTCCTTTCTATTGAGCCTAGGAGTGTGTTCCTTCTCATCCTGATTTGAGTGTGAAGCCTCGCTCTCTATTTTGGTTCCTCTCTGTGAGAATGGTACATACCAGCTGCTACTAGTTGGCCATCTTGCCTCTAAGAATCAACTCTATTCATTTCTAAAATACATGTTATGTGCAGAAATGTCATTATTTTATAACCAAGTCAAATGTTGACATGCACTATGGTGATGTGGCTGAGTGGGTTGTGGTAGATGTGGGGAAAGGGCTCAGGCTAAATAAAGAATGAGGTAGCTACTTGGAAGGCTGAGGTGGAAGGATCGCTGGAGCCCAGCAGGCCAAGGCTGCACTGACCGGGAGTGGCCACTGCACTCCAGTCTGGGCGACGGAGTGAGACTCCAACTCAAAAAAAAAAAAAAATTAAATAAATAAATAAATAAATATTGAGGTCTGGGCGACAGAGTGAGACTCCAACTCAAAAACAGACAAAAAAAAAAAAAAACAAAAAAAAAACCAAAATAAAGAATGAGTGTGTGGGACCATGTGCACAACAGACTAGGGTCCCTTGTTTTGGCGTTAGCTACGTGTTTGAAAATGTTCTCTGTAATGTGCCTTAGTCTCCTTAGGAAATTTTCTCTGACAAAGAGAAAAGTAGACACAGACAGCTGGAAGGTGGTCTGACACTATCACTTATGCCTCGGTGCTGCTAGGCACTGAATTGGCACTCACAGCCAGGCCATGGGCTCTGCTGTTTTACATAAACAATACAGAGTATATTCCCATCAGAAAAGACTGCTACGATAATGAAGGATCAAGACAAAAGCCAGACCCCCCCATAACCACACCTGAGCACAGAACAAGCCAAGTACATGATCCCAAACTGAACAATGACCAGATACTCCCTCTATCCTGGTTAGTATGTGTGACTGTTGTTCCTTTACCAATTACAATTTTAGCGTCTATTTGTTTCTCCTACCTTCTAGATAAGAATGATTAAAATATCAAATCATTAAATTACCTTGTTTCCTGATATTATTGAATCCAGAGCAGACTTTATTTCCCTGAAACCTCACCCAAATCACCTATTGAAAGTGAGGATTATGCAATAAGAACTTTTACACCTTCTTACTAAAATGTCACATAATTCTCCATGATGTGTAGTCTTCCTCATTTCAACAAGTAAATAAGTCTAACTTTGTGTGACCACTGGTGTGTTCCCGGGCAGTTTGACTGAAGGACTTTGACAGCTCCATATGGAAGCAAAATACCTCGAGCACCTTAAAAATCATAGCAGCTTCACAGTCTCTTAGAACTTGGAATCATAAACATTCCAAAAATATTTGTTAGAATTAATAAATAAACACATTACTAAGTTTACATATTTACTATAAAATACAGAATTTATTTATAAGGAACTGACTCAATTTTATTTTATTATTATTTTATTCTTATTTTATTCTTAATTTTTTACTTTATTTTATTATAAAGATGTATAGTACAAGTCAGAATTAGGTACATATGTAATGTATGCGCAGGTGAAGTTTGAGCCTCAAACTGGTCTTCACTTCCCCTGGTTTAAGATCAGGTACACTTTGTGTTTTATGTGCTCCCTCCCTACTCTGGCATTGTTCTGCGACTGCGGTTCCCTTCTTTGTGATATTGTGGTTAATGTTCAGGCCCCACTTATGAGTGAGAACATGTGAAATTCAATTCTTTGTTTCTGTGATAGGACACAAAGGATTATTGTCTCTGATTCCATCCACTTTGCTGAGAAGTCTATGATTTTTTCCTTTTTTACGGCAGCATGATATTCCATTGCCCACATATCCTTTATCCAGTCTACTTTCGATGGGTAGGGTTGGTTCAATGTTTTTGCTGTTGAGAATAGTGCAGTCATAAACATGTGTGTTTATGTAAGATAGTGGGGTCTCAACAAACTGAAAAGCTTTTGCACAGCAAGGAAACCATCAAAAGAGTGGGGAAACAACCTACAGAATGGGAAAAAATATTTGCTTAGTATGTATCTGACAAGAGCCTAAGATCCAGAATCCCTACAAGGAACTCAAATGAGCAGAAAGGAAGGGGAGGGAAAAAAAACAAAACAAAAAACCTCACTTAAAAAATGGACAAAGGATATGAATAGACACTTCTCAAAACAAGACATAGGAGTAGCCAACACATACATTAATAAATGCTCAACCTCACTAATTATCAGAGAATTGCAAATCAAAACACATTGAGACATCACTTGCCCAAATAAAGATGACCATCATTAATAAATTAAAAAACAATAGATACTGATATGGGTGCAGAGAAAAGGGAATGCTTCTACACTGTTGGTGAGAGTGCAAACTAACTCTAATGGGAAACAGTGTGACAATTTGTAAAACAACTAGAAATTGACCTTCCATACAATCCAGCAATCTCCTTCCTGGGAATATACCCAGAGGAGCACAAATCATTCTATTTAAAAAAAAAAAAAAGACTGAATTTTAAGCTTCAAATCAGTTAGTTGATATTTAAAAATATCCTTCCTAGTATCACAGATTCTGAAAGATCTATAAATTCATAATATTCAATAATTTGAAAAAACAGTGTTACTTTTCAATATCAATGACAAAGATTATAGAACTTTTATAGTCTATAACTTATAAAATAGACAGCTTACAGGAAAAATAAAAAAATAATTAACCAATACCTCAGATTTCACCTTAGTACAAGTTAACAAGAATTG
Organism: Carlito syrichta; assembly: GCF_000164805.1. Classification (NCBI taxonomy): domain Eukaryota; kingdom Metazoa; phylum Chordata; class Mammalia; order Primates; family Tarsiidae; genus Carlito; species Carlito syrichta. Next base: position 87,385 of record NW_007247072.1, read on the forward strand.
CCATTTATTTCACAGAACATGGACTTCTGGGATTAGATTCCACCTATTCCTATAAATTCTGACTACCATTAAGAATAACAGCAACAACAACCAAATTTACAAGGAAGCAAACTACAATTTTCCAAAGGAGTATTTCTCTTTAATACTAATTCAGATGAAGATGCAGAATTAAATACACAGTACTGATGATATATGAGGATTAGTTTTTTGGTAAAAAGCTATATAATTTACTATAGTTAATGAAATTTTGGATGCCAATATGATCTGCCTATTACAGTCAATAAATATGAAAGTATATTTTATTATCTTGGTACAGTTTCTTTCTGGCAGCACTTCTTCCAAAAGTACTTGTGCACACTCCACTTTAGTTTCTAGCAGAGCAATTTCAATCTCATCTAGCTTTTATGATCATATAAGAAAACTAATACACTTTATCATATACTGAATATGAAAGGAACATGGTTATGATCTCACTTTTTTTTATTTGGTCATTTCATGTTAACTATAATTATGAGTATTTTATGTGAAACTGTGGAAACTGAATATTGTTAACTGTGGAATATCATATGCCTTAAGGAAGCTTAAAAAGTAAAAATTTAGGGACATTTTTCTATGTTTGGAGCTCAAAATAACATATTGACCAGGATCATAACATATTTGTGACTAGATACATATTTTCCACTAATATCAGCTATTTAACGGGTGGCTTTTCTTATACTGATATTCTGAATACTTTTCCCCTGAATTAAAAAAAAAAGATTAGAAGAACAATTACAGTTTTAATTACATTTTCCAGTGCATAGTTGGGATTCTATTATCTTTTGCACAACTGCACATTTCAAAATTTCTTAATAATTGGTCAGAGATTGTTGACTGTTATGTAACCTGTCATATAGCCTTTAAGTTGAAGGTAACTGCATTCATTGCTTAATTTTCTACTGTACTAATATAGCTGTATTTAAATCATTCTAAAAGCAGTATATTATCAAATTACATATTTGAATAACTTAATAAGAAAGATTTTATAGAATGTAAGGGTATAGAAATGTTTACTAATATGTCATAATAAAATATGAGCAAAATGGTGGTCATTGTGTTTAACATTGATTTTTGTTAGCATCACAAGTAAGAACATATTCACCAGCACAAAGTCCTGGCATACAGCCAATCCAACAGCAGTGAAGTTATTCTTTGCTACAATACAGCTCCACTGGACTGAGCAAGTATAAAAAATGGATGACAGCAGGACACCTGGCCAGCTGTTGTGTGGTGAGCTGAAATGGGGAGATCTCAAATAGGGCAAGCTGAAGGAACATGCTGCAGACACACTGAAGAACAATTTCAAGTAATGAAGCATGGCTGCAGAAGACTGGGAAATAATATCAGGGGAAAGTCCAACCCAGTGTGAAGCAATTGGAGCAGCAAAGGTGTGCAGCCAGGTGGAGCAGCAGCATTTCAGATTGCAGCAGCTTTTGTAAGAGCAGTCACTCACTCAATCAAAGAGCATTGTCCACATGTCTTAGTTGAGTAAACATGGCCAGTTTCTTACCATACTTTGTATTAGTATAAATATTTTAAAGTATGCTTTTCATAAAAAGTCAGCAAATACTGATTTCCCAGGTGTGCACAATGGTGTCTAGTTTCCAAAATTTCTTGTGTAATGACTAGTACCACACACAAACTAAACAGATAGCACACAGCAATGTATGTTTGAAAGCAGGTGGATCCATTCAGAAAATAATTGTGTTAAGGAACTTTCACATATTGGGAGACGTCTGCCCTGGCAGCTTTACTGAAAAGGTCAGTTAATCCACAGCTGGCAGGATATAGTAAAATAGGGAGGAGCAGTTTTAGGAGTCAGAACATCCAAGAGTTTGAAATCATGTCCATGACAATTAACTTTAGCCCCAGGCAAATTGGAAATTTCTCTTAGCCTCAGTTACCATATCTATATAAAGTAGCACTCATAAAGCTGGTGGAAACAGTGTTCAGAAAATGTTCAGTAATGTACCTGACTACATAGTTATTACCAAGGACCTACAAATGCTTCTGAGTGGCCTATATAAAGTTAACGAGAATTCAGTAGTTCCCATACACGATATTAGTGCCTGAAAGATATGTATAGAATCCATGCAAATGGGGTGCAAGATCTAGTCAATGTTACAGTACATTTTATGTGAAAATCTTTAAAAAAATAAAACTTCTGAAGGTATATTTAAACAAAAGTGGATTCAATTACCTTATGAATTTTTAAAAATCTGACTCAGTTGAACTCCATGTGTTCCTTGTATTTTCCATATTTGTCTGGGGCCCTACATAGTGACTGAAAAAAATTACTTAGCTAAATCGTTGTAGCATGAGTGAATACATGTAGTGTGCACCTGAATCAAACTCCAGAGCCTTAATTTTATTGCTAATATCCATTTTTTAAATTTTAATAAATTCTTAGTAGGAGATTCTGTCTTTTTGTCTTCAAATATCAAAAGGTGTGCTGTTATGACTTCAGATAGTTTAAGGAAACTTGGCTTTTTTTTTTTTTTTTGAGTTGGAGTCTCACTCTGTCGCCCAGACTGGAGTGCAGTGGCTGCTCCCAGCCACCGCAACCTCGACCTGCTGTGCTCTGGCGATCCTTCCGCCTCAGCCTTCCAAGTAGCCGGAATTACAGGCGCGTGCTACCATGCCCGGCTGATTTTTTGATTTATTGTAGAGATGAGGTCTCGCTGCCCAGGCGGGTCTCGAACCCGCGGGCTCAGGCAATCCACTCACCTCAGCCTCCCAAAGGCGCGGGATTACAGGCTGAGCCACCAAGCCCGGCTGGCTTTTTTTTTAATTACATAGCTGAAGCACAGTACTATCTAAGGCAGAGGTCCTCAAACTTTTAAAACAGGGGGCCAGTTCACTGTCCCTCAGACCGTTGG
>NW_007247072.1:90322-117122 GCF_000164805.1 Carlito syrichta
TTTAAAAAAAAAAAAAAAAAGAAATTTGTTCATAGTTTTTTTAAACTATGGTCCTCCCCTCCAACGGTCTGAGGGACAGTGAACTGGCCCCCTGTTTTAAAAGTTTGAGGACCCCTGATCTAAGGTAATCAAATATTTCCCTCCTTTTTCTTTACATTGAGTGGGAAAGAATCCAAAGTAGCATTTCTTATCATTTCTCTCTTTTAAGAAATTTCATCATGCCTTGGAAAAAAGATACCTTCTATCTGATTAAATTATCTTTATTTTTATTCCTTTGCATTTGCATTATTAAAATGTCTAATCATTTTATTTGTATAATATAAAATATATTTACATTTGATATATTATTTACAATTAAATATATTATTTACAATTTTTACACTGACATTGCAATAAGTCTATGGTCACTTATCTGTTTTTTTTTTTTACTTAAATAATTGAAATTTAAATCTTAATCCTAGTATGTCATTCAAATAATTACCCTTCCATGCTAGGAAGTGATTTTTTTAAAAAGATATATTTGAGTTGCCCTTCATGCTCTATAACACCTTTCACCAGATGTTTAGAAGCTATGAGAAATTTAAATGTAGAGATTAATTTATTTTTTTTTGCTTTGTTTTGTGTGTTATAATTTATCATGCTAAATTGCATGCTTGTAGCAAGCTATGATTTTTAATCCTTGACTATATGATTCCCGCTAAATAGGAACTTCTGATGTCCTTGGGTAGACAGAAAGATCAACTTCAAGTACTGTCATTGAAAATGCCAGTTATCTGGAGACTGGTAGCCTATAAAAAATTCTAGGTGATAAGTTTGAAAGCAAATGCAAAGATTGGAAGAAATGTCTAGGCCAAACAAGAGCTCTTCTATCATTTCCATTAATATAGCTAAACTTTATTTAAAGATGTTTAGTGACTTTGCCATATCTACCTTATTAATAAAACTTTTCTACAGTTTGATTGACCTTACTGTCAAAAAGTTTGCCAAATATCTAAGATAAATATAACTTTCTTTAACTTCAGTCCAGCATGTCTAGTTTAACATTAGCATCAATTGTTAATATTTCTCCCTAAATTTTCCCAGAATCTTCTAATGTCACCAGCATCTTAATTACCTAACCATATTTTATTTCTACATCAATTTTTTAAAAAATAAATTTTATTAAATTTATTTTTTTAATAAAAATCTATGTAACATTATGGTTTTTATAGCTACCTTTTAATTGGCTTCATTCTTACTGACTCAACTTTGTAATGACTTATAAAGATTCAAAATTCGCAGTAGGTTTATCCTTCAAAGAGTTCAGTGCTTGTTGCAGAAATCATCTCATGGTCTTGGTTACTTTTCAGTGAAGTAAAAAAAAAAAAAAAAAGCACTGTGCCATGTAGAAATTTAGTTCAAAATTTTTTAAAATTTATTTTAGTTTTAATTTTATTATAGAGATGTGGGGTCCAAATGAAGATTAGTTAAATAAGTATAACTCAAAATTCTGACTCCAAACTACTTAAATAAAACAGATTTATGATTTTCCCCTACAATTTTCAAGTTTACACCATCACTTGTCAATTATATCTTATAAAATTAACTTTTAAAAAATATAGCATTTATCTGAATATATGAATGAATTGCTATCTTTCAAATATTATGTAATCTTTAAATATTATATTCTTAGTAACAATAATAATTTAATATCTCAAGTTTAAAGTCCCTAAATAGTTACTTAATATTTCTTCCAGGCAATTTGGGGTTCCAGTGCACCTTTGATGGTGACTAGGGCAAGATGACTAAACAGCATTTTGTAGGAAGTCTCTTCACTGTTATTTTGAAATGTTACTGAAAAGTACAGCTTTTAATACATTTGGTAATCAAATTATATTAACTTACTTTCAGAATACAAACATTCAGATAGCATTGTTCAGTATATATCAAGAAATTCCCAGATTTTTAGAAAGAATAGTTACATAACTTTTCCCCATTAATAAAATAAAATATAAAAAAATTAATAACAGATAAAATTTTAGTTCTCCATCCATGTTACAAATTACTCTTGCTTTTTTAATAATAAAAATGTGTAAATTATTCTTCCTTAAAGACTTTTAGCATTTGCTGACCACTTATGAGAAAACCTGAGATTGGGAAGGGGAAGAAGGAAGACATCCCAAGAAAAACAACTTCGCAAAATACTTTAACATAAAGTTTTAGTAATTCTTTTAAAGTAAGAATTAATAACTGTTAAATCTTTAAAATTGATTTTAGTGAAAATTTTTAGTGATAGTAGTGTTATTAACTAAATTTTTATTTCTCAGGTTTCCACTTAAACTTTCTCTAGTCTCTTAAATCTAATCATTTTAGGGGTTTTGCTTTGTTCTTAGTTCCTTTGTCTAAAATCCACATTTCTCATCAATTACCCTAAATATTTATCTCAATCTTGACTGACTTCCTGAATTCTAGTAGTCAGTTTTTAATGGTCTACAATTTCACATAATTGTTTTGCTTAACATTAATTTGACAAGTATTTAAGAATGTAAGATACAACAGGTGGTGCTTGGGGCACTAGGTATAACTGGGTATTTAATAGAATATCACTTTTAAAGATAATATTCCAGTGAGGGGACACCTTAAAATAAGTATATTTAGCAGGTAGTTTATATTGTATAATACAATGTAATCCTTATTATTGAAAAAAATCAAGTGGTAGGTGTAAGGAGGGTCAGGAGTCTCAGAACATTGTGGTAAGAGCTACTGAGAATCTGACATTTCTGTATGTCTCTCAAAAAGAGGACATTTTCTTTAAATAACAGCAATACTATTTTTGCACCTCAAAAATTAAGAATAATTACCAAATATCTTCTAATATCTCTTCCTTACAAAAAATCCTGATTATTAAAAGAATTGTCAGTTTGCTTGAATAAGAATGCAAATGAAGTTCAATCCTTGTAATCATATGTTAATGAATTATCTTTTGATTCTGACTCAGTCTTGGTAGAACACTTTTCTTTTTTATGCATCACATCTTTACTTTGTCAAAGAGAATAAGTCAGATATTCTGAAGGCAATTCCTCATTTTGGACTTGCCTGATTCTTGTTAGTGTTGATCAGTTTTTTCCTTGTTCCCCTGTACTTCCTATTGACTTCTCGCTTACTCACAGCTCAATGGAGGTATGATTGTAGTCAAGTTCTACTGTGTGTATGCTGAGTGTGAGTGTTATTTGCATGTGTGCTGGTTGAAATACTTCATAGTCAGTGCTAAAAACAGTCGTAGTTAAAAAATCTCCTGTTTGACTCTCTTTCTCTTTCTTTATGTGGCTACCAGAATCCTTTTTGAAAACAGATCTACTTAAAATCCTTACCTGTTTATGTCTTAAATAATAAAACCAGTGATTCCACACCTTTCACAATTTGACCATAAAGACTGGACTCCAGCAGCCTATGGTCACTGACTGTCTTCTCATTGCTGTCAAATTTACAGTGTCAACAAAAAGGGTACTTTGAAAGTGCCTTGAATGGCATTGGTATACAAAAGTAATGTTGAAAAGGTAACATTGTTTTATTCATTCTTTCATGTCATTTCCTCAACTTAAAATGCCTATTTCCCATAAATCTACTGTACTTTTACACAGCCCTAAGGCTATTTCAATGTCATTTTCTCTGAAACTTTTTCCCAACTTCACCTTTATACCATGGCATATAGAATGCATTTCTTTTTCTCCAGTTCCACGGAATCTTGCTTATGGTAAAACATGTTCCATTTCCTTTGGTTTTATGGTTATTTTGATAGTTCTCCCTGTAATTTTAATTTACTTTAGGAAAGTGCACTTTCCTACCTATTCTTTAAGAAGATAGCATATTCTGGGCTTTCAATAAAATTTTTGTAACATAATTGCATGAATGCATGCATTCCTTTCATTTGGATTCTTCATATAATACAAAAAAACTAAACTTTTTTGTGTGTATGATGCATGAACTATGTTTTTTGCTAATTCAAAGGCAATAAATAAGACACATAAATAAAAAATGATATTGGATTAGATCCTGAATATCAGAAATAGAACGTAGTGGCAAATAATGCAAATTATTTTATATTAAAATATCCTAAATTATATGTTTTTACTCTTATTTGCATGATTTCTTAGGAAATGTATAATTTTATTTTACAAAAATGAAAATTATTATAATACCTTACCAAAATAAAATTATTATAATACTTATCTTTTACATAGTTTAAATCTGATAGTTACTAGCATAAGATTGACATTTTATGCAATTCTTGATTTTTGCTTTTGAGAATTCCTTTTTCTTAATAAGACAGTAAATAATAATTATACATAATATAATAAAATATTTTTGATAATGCACTTCATTGAATCAGAGACATGTATTGTTTTGCTATTCTAATTTTTAAGATGAAAAGCCTAGATGTGGAAATAACTTTGTTTTTAATTTTTGCACTTCTTGCTTATTTTGGATCCATAAAAGCCTTCAGTAGCTATTATAATCCTTTAATTTTTCAGTGTAAATAAACTAAAGAATTTAGTGTCATTATATCTTTTTAGATAACAAGTCTCCAGATTTAAATGTATAATAAAATTGTATTTTGCCATTTAAACTTAAAATCATATGCAAGTTGAACTCCACATGAGATAATCTAATAAAATCAAATTTTCTGTGACCAAAGAAATGCTAACAAACCACTTCTGCTCAGTTGTTGACAGCTAAGCATGCTACTCATTTTCAATGCAATGAGCAGTCTATTTTTTTTTCTTATTCCTACTATGAGACACACTAATTAAATTCCCCTTTGCCTGATTCTTTTCATATACCACATGAATAGCAGGTAAAGTCAATTTGTGAACTTATTGTCCTTGACATACTGTAGAAGTGTTTCCAGCTGGAACTGATTATCTTTAATCTTCTGTGTTACCCAGGTAAAAAAAATAATCTAAAAGATAACAATAAATAATTGCAAATCTAACTTTATTCAATTTTGTTATGCTACTGTTTTGGAACAATGCAGATAAATAGCAAAGGATCTTTCACATTGTCCAAAGAATGTTTCTACAACTGTAATTATTTTCTTGCATGAAACTATGTGCACTCTGCAGCGGGTGACAGATAAGTAATTTTAAAATATGTGGAAACCAATTGAGACACTCATTATTCTTTGAGGAAATAGAATCAGGAGAGGGATGTGCAGATCTTATAAGGCAATAGTACAGACATTTAAGAAGGTAAGAATTTATGTATATCTGAAAAGCATTTAGGCTTTCTCCTAGAATATATTCTAAAAAAAGTGATTCTTGCAGTCTTGTCATAGTGATCATTTTTGGCACAAAACAGGTTGGTTTATTGCAAACATGATAGAATCTTAAATGTGACTGTTTATATGCTACAAATTGTTTTTAAAATAGTACATGAATATACATTATATATTGTATGTAAGTTTATATAATTTTTATATATCATGTAAACTTTATGATTTTATATACATTTTAAAAGGTGAGTAACAAAACTACTTTATAAACACCAAATTTCATAAACTGAAGTTCTTATTTTTAAAGGAAATGAGATAGACAATTCTACTTAGATAATATTTGAAATTTTAGACAAAATTACTGAATATCTAAAAAGGAAATCTGTATTAGGATAGAATAGGGTATACAATGGCGTATAAACTCATAAGGGCTTGTGAATTTTAAATTCACAAAGGCAGAATAATCCTAACAAATTCTTACATATGCTAAGTGATATTATTTTGAAATGTGTGCAATGTAATTTAGCTAAAAGTGCTTTGGGTATATAGGGTCACTTGCTGAATATTTGTCCTTCTATAGGAAATACATTGCCAGAGGAAAATACTGTCTTTCAATTTTTTAATTACAGAAGTCTCTTAAACTTAAATGTGTTATAATTTATTATTAATAATAAAACCATATTATTTTCCTTTTAAAAACATATCAAACAATCCATACTGTATTAAAACATTGTAATTATTATCTGTAGTTTGTTTTGTCATATAATATCTTATGGAAAGCTTAATACAATATGTTTTATTTTCTTTTTGACACTAATTTACATTTTATGTGCTCTATATAAGCTATCAAGGAGAAAAAGATTCTTTATAAATGAATAGTTAATACCAAAAAATGTTTTAGAGTTTTATCAACTACAATGAAGAGACATAACACACAAAATTAAATTTGTCAAATTATTTGTATTAAAAATATAATATATTAACACTATAATATTTATGCAAAAAAAAAAAAACTTCCACATAGTAAAAAGAAAAAAAAGTAAATAGAGTAAACAGACAACCTACAGAGTGTGATAAAATATTTGCAAACTATGCATCCAACCAAGGATTAATTTCCAGATTCTACAAGGAATAACTCAACAATATAGAAACAAATAACCCTGTTAAAATGTGGGTAAAGAGACATGAACAGACATTTTCATTTTTTTTGGAGTTGGGGTCTCACTCTGTCACCCAGACCCGCTCCCGGCCACCGCAGCCTAGACCTGCTGGGCTCCAGCGATCCTTCCGCCTCAACCTTTCAAGTAGCTGGAATTACAGGCGTGCGCTACCAAGCCCGGCTGATTTTTTGATTTATTGTAGAGATGAGGTCTCACCTGCCCATTTCAAAAGAAGACATACTAGCAGTCAAAAACATATGAAAAAATACTCAACATCACTAATCATCAGAAAATGCAAATTAAAATCTGGGAGCCTGATGCCTGCTCTTTTTTTTTTTCCCTGAAGATTGTTTTGGTTATTCATGGCCATTTATGTTTCCATATAATTCCTATATTGTCATTTCCAGGTCTAAGAAGAATGCTGTTGGTAATTTAATGGCTATTGCATTAAATCTGAGATTGCCTTGGGTAGGATGCACATCTTAACAATGTTGATTCTTCCAGTCTATGAGCATGGAATATTTTTCCATTTGTTTGTATCAGTGGTACAAGACAGAGATTCCAAAAGCAAAACATCAATTTCTCAACCAACTCATCTTTAACAAAGCCTCCACTATCATCCACTGGGGAGAGGAGAACCTATTTAGTAAACGGTGCTGGGGGAAACTGGTTGACCACATGCAGAAAATTAAAACAAGAACCCTACCAGTCTCCATACACAAGTATCAACTTTAAATGGATCAAAGACCTAACCATTAAACCTCAAACTATAAGAAACTTAGAAAATGAAGGAGACATCCTTATGAAAATTGGAACTGGTAACCAATTCCTGATCAAACCTCCAAGTGCCCAGGTCTTAAGAGACAAGACATAGACAAGTGAGACCTCATCAAACTGACAAACTTCTGCAAAGCCAAAGAGACCATTGAGAGAATGGGGAGATAGTTCACAGACAAGGAAAAAATATTTGCCAACTGTATATCTGACAAAGGCCTAACATCTAGGATCTACAAGGAATTCAAACGTGCTGAAAAGAAAAAAAAACAAAGAGCCCCATTACAAAGTGGGCAAAAGATATGAACAGACACTTCTCAGAAGAAGACATATGAGCAGTCAACAGATATATGAAAAAGTGCTCAACCTCAATAAACATGAAAGAAATGCAAATTAAAACAACACTGAGATACCACCTAATTCCAGTCAGGATGGCCATTAACAATAACTCAAAAAACAACAGATGCTGGAGAGGATGTAGAGAAAAGGGAAAACTTCTACACTCTTGGTGGGAGTGTAAACTAACACAGCCTCTGTGGAAAACAGTGTGGCAATTCCTAAAAGATCCATAAATCAACCCCCCATATGAACACACAATCATCCTACTGGGAATATACCTGGAGGAACTCAAGTCACTCTATGAAGAAGATACCTACACACACGTTTATTGCAGCATATTCACAATAGCAAAACCATGGAACCAACTGTGCTGCCCATCAAAAGAGAACTGGATAAAAAATGTGGTACATATACATGATGGAATATTATGCAGCAATAAAAAAGGACAAAAGTATGAACTTCGCAGCAACTTGGATGGACATAGAGACTAGAATACTGAGTTATCTGTCACAGAAACAAAGAACCAAGTATCACATGTTCTCACTCATAAACGGACCTTGAACAACTATCCTAATACTATAAGAAAGGGATTGGCAGTAGTGGGAAACTGCCAGGGGAGGGCCGGGCATACTTCATCAACAAGGATACCTGCATAATGAACATTTGTATACCAAACCCTGAATTGTACACACATACTTAAAATAAATAAATAAACAAATGAATTTGAAATGTAAAAAATACAAATTAGAATGACTATTATTAAAAAGTCAAAACCAATAGATGTGGGCACAGATATGTGAAAAGGGAACATGTATAAACTGTCAGTAGGAATGTAAATTAGTACAACTTCTATGGAAACAGTATGGAGATTTCTTTCTTTTTTTTTTTGAGTTGGAGTCTCACTCTGTGACCCAGACTGGAGTGCAGTGGCCACTCCCGGCCACCGCAGCCTTGACCTGCTGGGCTCCGGTGATTATTCCACCTCAGCCTTCCAAGTAGGTGGAACTACAGATGTGCACTACCACACCCGGCTAATTTTTGATTTATTGTAGAGATGAGATCTTGCCAGGTTGCCCAGGTGGGTCTCGAACCCGCGGGCTCAGGCAATCCACTCACCTCAGCCTCCCAAAGCACTAATTACAGGCTGAGCCACTGAGCCTGGCTGAGATTTCTTAGAAAATTAAAAGATTTACCATTTGATCCAGCAATCCCACTACTTGGTATCTACTCAAAGAAAAATAAATCATTATACAAAAAAGACACCTGAACTTCTATGCTTGTCACTGCACAATTCACAATTGCCAAAATGTGGAATCAACCTAAATGCCCATCAAGATTAAGAAAATGTGGTATACATACAACATGGAATACTACTCAGCTAAAAAAATAAAATAAAATCATGTCTTTTGCAGCAATATGGACAGAACTGGAGGTCATTACTGTAAGTGGAGTAACTCAGAATCAGAAAATCAAATACTTGACGTTCTTATTTATAAGTGGAGGCTAAATAATGGGTATGCACAGGCATTCAGAGTGGATGTTGGAGACTCCAGAAAATAGAAAGGTGGAAGGTAGGGTGTGAGAGCTGAATAATTACCTATTGGGTACAATGTTTACTCTTTGGATGATGGGTACACTAAATAAAGTCTAGACTTTACCACTATGCAATAGACACATGTAAGAAAACTGTACTTGTATCTCCTACTTAAAAGTTAAGTTAAATTAATTTTTAAAAAAAGATTGCATGGTAAGAGTAATAGACAGTGAGGTGTATGCTTTTATTGAGAGGTAAAGAGGAAGATGAATCTTGTTACTATCTATCTCTACATATCAATATAGCTGTGCAACAAAATTGTACTTGTACATCTTAAATCTATAAAAACAAAATAAAACCAGAATAATCTGAATATTAACTCATATTCATATCTATAGTGAATTCCATGTAATGTTTTGTTCCCTTAATCTTGCTTGACAATTTCTCAATATTTAGTACTAGCAGAATCATAAACTTTATAATATCTTGCATTTCTATTTTACTCTGCAATGCATAATCTTATTGGTTCTTTACAAATTTGTGAAGGAGACAGATATAGGACCATTATACCAACTAGTAAATAAATCTGTGTGCAAGAGAGATGTAGTGGCTTGCTGTATGTCACACAGCAAGATGTTGCACAGTTGAGTGTATAAACAACATCTTCCAGGCCTGCAGTCAATCTGACCTGTGGATATCTCCCCTTGGCACTTTTTATGACACATCAAGATGTGAAAAACACACATGTGCAGACATTAAAATTGATGTTACAGAATTTATTTAAAAGAAAATATTGTTTAAAATTTAGGACAAAAGTTTAAAATGAAGCATGAGGCATTTGTAGAAGGAAACGGAATTTCAATACTCCCCCAGTATTTTTATCTAACTGCCAGTGGATATAATGAATTAACATTAGATGGTTCAATGTAAATTTATATGTATAGGCATCTCAGGAATTTCTGGCACATGGTGAAAGTATTTTTCCTGGATTTTATTTTCCTAAACCGCAGTCATTAAGCTCCAAAGCAATGCAATGTGCCATAGTATATTTTCTTTACTTTTCAACTATGATCAGGTAATTTCTACTTGGACACATGGCCCTGTCTGGACTTTGCCATTACCTTTATCTTAATCTTTGAAGTAACTTTCCTCAATATTCCAGACTTGAATGTAGCTTCTTCTTCCCTTGCCGCTGGTATAACTAGTTTTATATTCCATTGTCTTTTGACCCTAGTTCCAATTTTTCTGTGGTTCCTGTGTTTACATCCTTACCTCTTCAATCTGGAAGTCAGACTTTCCTCACTTTCATCATTTCCTTCTCAGTGATCTGAAACTCTCTGCTTTGTCTGTTATATGACTCCACAAGTCCTTCATCTATCAATAACTTTTTTATTCTGCTGCTGAGTTTCTGAGTATTAATGAAGAAAATCAGCCAACTGTGTAGATTGGTGATAATATAACATACCTTGTCTTTATACTCAGGAATGCCTGCACACTATTCTGTTTCCATGATCTGTTCCTTCTACATTTTCTTCCTGTAGTAAAATTCAAAGTTTTTAATGTCTGTAACTGCCCATTTCTGCCTTTCTTATTTTTAAAGAGCATTAGCCTCCATTTATCATGAAAAACAGACAAGGCAATAATACTTTTGTCCTGTACATATGTCCCTGCCCTGTCTAGAAATGTATTTGTACCCACTATCTTTATGTGTTTTCCTCCTATACCACTGGATAAAAGTTTCTTCTCATACCCAGGACACAGGTGGAAAATAAATCCACTTGTGTGTTGAATGTTTTTGATTCTTAATAGGAATTGCCTTATCTTCTCTCTTTCACTATGTATTTAGAAACTCTAACTCCCTTGTGTGCTTTTCTAACCCCCAAACCTGAATAAGACTCTTTCTTGTCAAACAATGAAGCATTCAGCTCCAGCAGTCTACACTCACTGCTGTAAAAGTATTACATTCGTATTTACACTTTAACATCTTTACTATAAGAATTTCATATATAGTAAAAAGGATACAGAGTGGACTTGTGCAGCTTCAAAAATAATGAAGAAGTAAACATGCATTGACTTTACCTAGTTCAGGGTTTGAAAAATCACCAAGAAATACAAAGCCTCCTGTGTATTCTGCATGATTGCATCACTTTACGTTTCCCAGGAAGTCACAGCTATCCTGCGCTATGATTTCTCTAGATTCTACCACATATGTATACTTTGTATTTTATATAAATCAATTAATACAATATGCATCGTTACATGATTTTTTTTTTATATGGTTACTTTGAGATCTTCCAATATTGAAACACTGTTTTATTTTATTTTTTTCATTTGGGTAATATTTAGTTTATGAACGTACCCTAAGTTGTTTAGCAATTCTACCATTGTTGTTGGGCATATAACCTATTTCTGAATTGTTGCTACAATGAGCTACACAGATATATGTATTTATGTCCATGTATTCTGTGACATTAGCAAATCTTATATTTTCACTTTGTTGTAGTAAATTTTAGAGGATATAATTTAAATTTTAATTGAAACTATCACTGCTATGCATGGTTTGACTTTAGAATCCTTCTTCACTACAGGTTGTTAAAGATATTTTCCCATAAAATTTTAAAAGTTTTAAAATGATGATTTTTACTTGCAAGTCTTTTATACACCAAAAATTGTTCTGATTAGTGGTGTAGATAGGAATAAGATGTATTTATTGAATATTAGACTCTGTTCCCATCCAAAATAACAGGCCTATTAGATATCAGATTCTTAATTAAGACCTTGGATGTATTTTGAAAATTTTAAGTTAGTATCAGATAAACATACATAAACACACAAATTATATGCTTTTAAAAATGTATATTTTCTAAAAATCAGGTTCTTACTAAGTCACCAAGATAAAGTACAGTGGCATGATTATAGGTCATTGAAGCCTCCATCTCCTGGCCTCAAATGATCCTCTCACCTCAGTGTCCTGAGTAGGCGGGACTACAAGCTTATACCACCATGCCAGACTATTTTTAATTTTTAGTTTTGATAAAAACAGGGTCTCATTAAGTTGTCTAGGCTAGCCTTGAGTTCCTGTGCTCAAATAATCCTCTTGTTTCAGCCTTCTCAAGTGCTGGGATTACAAGCATGAGCCATCACACCTGGCTAATTTTAATTTTTATGAATGAAATTTAAGATCTTCCCTTTTCATAAAATAACTAGTTTGAACATTTTAATATTATTAAATTATTACTTAGTGGTGGAGTCAAGATGGCCACCATGGAGCAGCTGATTGGCACCACTCTCACCTAGTAAGACAGAGAGAAGGGATTCAGCCATTGTTAGATGAGCATACCCTGAGCACTTTTGGATAGCTTAAATATCTTGACCCCAGCAAAGCTGTCTCTTAGTGCACAGAGTCATCTCAGGAATGGAATTCCAGGTGCTTGATTCCCCACCCTGTGCCAGGTATGCACAGGAAAAGTAAGATCTGTTAGGAAAAAGAAAAGGGTAAGTGATTATAACATGTTTTGGGTCAGCTCACTCTCTCCCAACAGTGTGTAAAATGTCAGTTTCACATGGGAGGATGCCTGGTCAGGATGCAGTGGTGAGCTCTAGATCCAAGGTGGAATAGGGAGTGGAACTGCATGGGGAAGACCAGTCTGTGGGGTGAATTTGATGGATATACTCACCACTGGGCACCTGGTGGAGCAACAATGCGGTGCCTCTCTTGCAGGGCAGGGCAAGGTAGAGAGTAGAGATTCTGCTGCCAATTAAAGGAAGCACCCTGAACATGTTTGAAAGGATGAAACTCCCCATACCCAGCAGAGGTCTTTTTGAGCACACATAGACCAAAAAGCAGGTGCATAAATCTGGATTCCTTATTCCTTCTCATGAGCTGGGTGTATACAGGAGGTGGGATCATGCTGTACAGGGTGGGTGGCAAGAGATTCCAGGAAGCATTGTGTCAATTCACCTCCTAACAGCCAAGTCAATATATCAGCCACACACTATAGGGATTGAAAACTGGCCTTACTAGTTTAGCAATGGGAGAGAAAATCTCCAGTAACAAGAGCCTTTCATAGGGCAGAGCACTTCTCTTTCTCACTAAGAAAGATATTTGGCACAAATGAAGAAAAGTCAACAAAAAATACAAGAAACCCTCAGAATGTTAATGAAACAGCACACAAAAAAGCAGTTATTAGAGTACAAAATTGGAAACCCCTCAGGATGACCTGCCCAGATGACAGCCACAGAAATCAGAAAATGGATGGCACAAATGAATAGGAATCAAGAAAAACATGTAGCAAAACGCAAATAAATCATATAGGAAGTAAAAGCGGAGTTGGCCAATTTCAAAAAAGCCTATTCTGAAATAATGGAATTAGAAAACTTCATCCTCAAAATCAATAACAAAGTAACCAGTATTGGGAAGAGGTACAAATAAGCAGAGGAAAGAATCTCAGAGCTTGAGGTCAAAATATGGAAATAACACAATCTGTTAAAACCATAGGGAAAAGCCAGGCTCAGTGGCTCAGCCTGTAATCCCGTGCCTTTGGGAGGCTGAGGTGAGTGGATTGCCTGAGCCTGTGGGCTCGAGACCCACCTGGGCAGTGAGACCTCATCTCTACAATAAATCAAAAAATCAGCCGGGCTTGGTACATTCCTGTAATTCTGGCTACTTGGAAGGCTGAGGCAGAAGGATTGCCGGAGCCCAGCAGGTCGAGGCTGTGGTAGCCGGGAGCGGCCACTGCACTCCAGTCTGGGCGACAGAGTGAGACTCCAACTCAAAAAAAACCACAAAAAAACAAAAACAAAAACAAAAACGTAGGGGAAAAAACAAACTCAGAGAGGAGACAAGATGATAACAGAAACGGTGGGACTGTGAGAGTCTCTGCATGGGTGAGTGTCTATAAGGATGTATCTGCATGCACGGGTACATCCCAGGGAGTAAGCAAATGCCCGACTGAGGGGTAACACAGGATCAAGCATACGGGGCTACCCTGCAGAGGCAGCTGCAACTTGCTGCTGCTCTGAAATTGGAATCCCCAGTGCATAGGTTCATCTGCCATTCTCAGAACATATCTTGAGAAAAAAACAGCAGAGATCAGCTGCATCTTGACACCTGGCTCACACCACAACTTATGACAGCAGGCCAAGCACTGAAAGCAGAAACTTGGAAAAAGTGCAAGGAGGAAATCTGAGGTTGAGCCCCACTGGAGAAGGAGATGCAGACCAATGCCATTTTCTCTGTTCCAGGACCAGGCAGAGACCTGCTTTAGCACCCCCAAGTCTGAACAGCCTCCATCCTGAGACTGAGGGGAAATCTCCTCACCTTTCTGGGATTGACCATCATTGGCTCAGAAATGATACTTCAAGTGCATGATACCCAAGAGACAGACACCCCACTCCCAATCTGGAACAAACAGAATTTGTGATCTGAGTGGGAAACCTATCAGCAGCAGTAGCAGCAAATGAACTGGGGTGAGCCCTGATCTTATTTACCCCCTCTTGCCAAGCAGTCCATGGAGCATCTGAACCACATTGAGAGCAACCAGATCCATCTGCATTGAGAGTGTAAGGGAGGGTCTGGAGACTGGAGTCTGCTCCTTACCATGGCAGGAGCCAAAAGCAGTGGTGCTTGAGACACACTAGAAAAAAAAGAAAAGAAAAGGAACCTGAAGTTCCAATAATGCTTCAAGAAGGAGGTGTTTTTTAAAAAAAATATTTCAAGCAATGTATGTTTCAGGGTGTCCACTCTTCAGTCAGCAGATACTGCAATCTGTGGGTAACTTCTGAACTGTAGCTACATCCATTTCACCCTAATGAAATCTCAAAATTGAAAAAGATGCCACAGTCCCTCATCCCCAGTCTGGCCTCAAAACTGAACAGACCTAGAAGCTCCACCTAAGAAAGAATGGGGTTTGAGCAAAGAGAAGTGAAAGCTATCCCCCTTCTCACTGAGCAATGGAAATAAAGAGGGGAAGGAAAAGAGGGACAATCCATCACAAATGATGAAGAATTAACAGAAGAACACAGGTACACCCATGGTTTCTTGAAAGACAATGCCTGAGAATACAGACTTTGGAACTCAAACTATAAAGAGCCCACAGAAGGACGGGTCTCAGTCTGCAAATCCAGATATCAATGTATTGGTGGAGAGAATGAATAGAAACAAAGACAGACAAGAAGAAAGTATGAAGGAGTTGATAACTGAGATAATAGGAATAAAGAATACAGTAAACAAAATAAATAATAAACTTACAAGCATGGAAAATAGAATTAACCAAGGAGAAGAAAGAATCTAAGAAATTGAAGACCAAAATATGGAATTTATGTAATCAGTTAAAAAACATAGAAAGGAAGCTTAAAAAGATAGAACAAAGCCTTCAAGAAATACATAATTGTATTAACAGACCAAACTTACGCTTAATTGACATCCCTGAAGCACAAAAAGAGAATGAGAGCATTTAGGAACAAACATTCCGTGAGGTCATCCAAGAAAATTTTCAGCATCTCATCAGAGACCTGATCGTCCAAATAGAAGAGATTCAGAGAACTTCAAGATATCATTTGAAAAGACCAACTTCTAGACACATAGTAATTTGCCTACACAAAGTAGGTACAAAAGAAAAATTCCTAAAGACAGCAAGAAAGAAAGGTCAGAATACTTACCACAAAAGACCAGTTAGAATAGCAGCAGACTTATCTACAGAAACACTATAGTCTAGAAGTCCAATCTTCAAGTATCTCAACGATAAACAATTCCAACAAAGAATTCCCTACCCAGCTAAGCTAAGCTTCATCAGTGATGGATAATTAAAATCATTCAATCCCCAATGTTTATGAGGTCTTCAGACAAGCTCCACAAGAGGACAAGAGGCACTGAAGAAGGTCTAAACAGAGAGGGGGGAAAAAAAGACCATGCTGTTCCCCAGAATGCAGGAAAACAGAATCAACACAGCATGCATTATGACTGCGAAATTGAAAACACATGCCTATATGAACCAAAATATCAAAGTAAAACCAACAAACAAATAAAAAACCAAAAAACAAACTTTATAAGAGTCTCATGGCAGGGATAAACTCTCACAACTCAATAATCTGAACATGAACACACTAAATATACCAAAGAAAAAGTATAGAATGGCAAACTGGATGTTTTTAAAAATGCCCTGACAATATGAAGTCTCCAGGAAACACATGCCTCTAAAAAGGACACTCACAGACTCTAAGTTAAAGAATGGAAAACAAATTTTCAGGTGAGCAGAACATAAAAGAAGGCAGGTGTTGCTATCTTAATGTCAGAAAAAACAACCATCAAGTTATCAAAAATTAAAAGAGACACAGAAGGACACCACTTCTGGATTGATGAAATGTTCAATTCATCAACAAGAAATTTCTATCCTAAACATATATGCACACAACACAGGAGTACCAGCTTTGATAAAGCAGTTACTAAGTAAACTTTAAAAAAGAAGAAGAAGAAGATATTTAGTCTAACACTATCATAGCTGGGAACTTAAATACCCCACTAACAACCCTAGATAGACCATTGAAACAAAAAATCAACAATTAGATCCAGAACGTCAACTTGATGCTTGACCAAATGTACTTAATAGATACTTACAGAACATTCCACCCAACAATCACAGAATATATATTCCACTCATCACCCCATGGAAAGTATTCCAAGATCAACCACATCCTTGGCAATAAATCAAGCATAAAAAATGATATAAGATTAAAAAAAAACTGCCATGTACCTTCCCAGACCACAGTGGAATAAAAATAAATACTAGTTCCAGCATAATCCCCCCCACCCAAGCCCGCAAAGACATGGACACTAAACAGCATGATGCTGAATGACTTCTGGATCAACAAATAAATCAAAACAGAAATTAAAAATTATTAAAAACAAATGAAAATGAAGAAACATCTTACCACACTTCTGGGATGCCATAAAAACTGTTCTAAGGGGGGAATTTGTACCACTATGAACATATATCAAGAAAACAGAAAGATCACAAGTTAACAGCCTAACAAATCACCTAAGGAAGCTGAATAGACAAGACTACAAGAACCCTAACTTCAGCAGAAGAATCTAGATCAGCAAAGTAAAAACCTAAATATGGGATAAAGAAGACAAAAATATACAAAAAATCAGCAAAACATAAAGCTGGTACTTTGAAAGACTAAACAAAGTTGATGGCCCACAAGTCAGACTACCAAGAAAAATAGAGAAAATGCCCAAATAAACACAATCAGAAACGCAAAATATCAAGTCCCAACTGACCCCAAAGAAATACAAAACGTTATCAGGGATTACTATGCACACCTGTATGGAAACAAATTTAAAAACCTAAATAAAATGGAGGATTTTCTGACATCACACAACTATCCAAGGTTGAAACAAGAAGATACTGAGAAACTAAATAGACCAGTAACAACCCAAGAAAACTACCTACTAAAAAAAAAAAAAGTCCTGTACCAGACAGCTTCCCAGAGGAATTCTACAAAACATACAAGGAGGAACTGAAACCAATCCTATTAAAGATATTCCAGGCAATCGACTAAGCAAGAACTCTCCCCAAATCATTTTATGAAGCTAACATCACATTGATAACAAAACTGGGTAAAGAGCCAAAAAAAAAAAAAAAAAAAAACTACGTGCCAATATCCCCAATGAACATAAATACAAGAATTTTCTACAAGATTCTCGCAAATCAGATGCAACCATACATTTCAAAAATTACTTACCATAACCAAGAAGACTTCATCCTCAGTATGCAGGGCTGCTTCAACATCTACAAGACCATATAATTAAATACATCAACAGATGTAAAAACAATTGCCACATGATTATATCACTAGATACAGATAAAATTTTGATAAAATCCAGCATCACTTCTTGATAAAAATGCTTAAACACCTGGCATAAAAGAAACATACCTCAAAATATTATAAGCCATGGATGATAAACCCACAGTCAACATATTGCTAAATGGACAGAAATTGGAAGCATTTCTCCAGTAAAGAGGAACAAGACAAGGCTGCCCACTCTCACTTTTCCTGTTCAACATAGTGTTGAAAGTCCTAACTAGAGCAATCAGACAAGAGAAGGAAATCATGGGTATCCAAATAGAAAAAGAGGAAGTTGAGTTATCCAATACCTTGAAAACCCAAGAGAATCATCAAAAATCTTACACTGATGAAGGACTTTGATAAAGTCTCAGGGAACAAGCTAAATGTACAAAAGACTATCTAATTCTTACACATCAAAAACAAACAGGCAGAGGACCAAATAAATAGCACAATCCCATTCACAATATCCCCACAAAAAATGAAATACTTCAGAGCTCTCTAACCAGAGAAGTGAAGGACATTAGAACAAAAACTACAAAACACTGCTCAAAAAAATCAAAGAAGACACAAACAAATTGAAAATTATTCCATGCTCATGGATTAGAGGAATCAATATTGTTAAGATGTCCATCCTACTAAAGGCAATCTACAGATTAACACAATACCCATTAAATTACCAACATCATTTTTTTCAGACCTGAAAATGGCAACACAAAAATTCATATAAAAACATAAACTACCACAAACAGTCAAAGCAATCCTCAGTAAAAAAGCAAAGTGGGTGTATCATACTTCCACACTTTAAACATTACTATAAGGCTACCATAATAAAAATAGCCTGATATTGGTTCAAGAACAGGAATACAGACCAACGGAACAGGACAGAGATTTCAGAAGTAAAACCTCAATTTCTCATCCAACTCATCTTCAACAAAGCTTCCACCAGCATCCACTGAGGAGAGGAAAACCTATTAACTAAATGATGTTGAGAAATCTGACTGACAACATGAAGAAGAATGAAGCAAAACTCCTATCTATCACCATATACAAAAACCAACTCTAAATGGATCAAAGACCTAAACATAAAACCTCAAACTATAAGAATCTTAGAAAAAGCAGGACACACCCTCATGGAAATTGGAATAGGTAACAAATTCCTGATCAAAGCCCCATATGCTCATTTCATAAGAGATAAAATAAACTAGCAGGACCTCATCAAACTGAAAAGTTTCTGCAAAGCAAAGAAACCATCAAAAGAGTGGGGAGAGAGCACACAAAATGGAAAAAATTATTTGCCAACTGTACATCTGACAAAGGCATAACATCCAGGATCTACAAGGAATTCAAGTATGCAAAAAAGAAGGAAAGCAAACAGTCCCATTAAAAAGTGTCAAAATGTATGAATAGACACTTCTTAAAAGAAGACATATGATCAGCCAACAGATATATGAAAAAGTGCACAGCTTCACTAATTATCAAAGAAATGCAAATCAAAACCATACCTGCTAAGTCCAGTCAGGATGACCATCATTAATAACTCGAAAAGCAACAGATGCTGGAGAGGATGCAAAGAAAAGGGAACACTTCTACATTGTTGGCTGGAGTGTAAATTAGTAGAACATCTGTGGAAAACAGTGTGGCAATTCCTAAGAGATCTAAAAACCAACTTTTCATATGACCCAGCAATCCCCCTTCCAGGAATATACCTAGAGGAACTAAAATCATTCTACAAAAAAAGATAGCTGCACACACAAGTTTATTGCAGCATTATTCACAATAGAAAAAACATGGAACCCACAGTGCTGCCCATCAGAATTAGATTGGATAAAAAATGTGGTACATATACACAATGAACAATTGTGCAACTGTAAAGGAGGACAGAACTATGAACTTCTCAGCATCTTAGTTGGATTTTGAGTCTATCATGCTCAGTGATCTATCATAGAAACAAAATGCCTAGTACCACATGTTCTCACTTATAAGCAGACCCTGAACATTAATCATAGTACTCTAAGGAAGGAGTGACAGTAGTGGGACATTGCAAAGGGTGGAGAGGGCACAAAACTTCAATAAGTATACCTGATCTCAAACCAGGCAGTGTGGGGGCCAACGGGAGGCTCATACTTTACCTGTATAGTGACCACTTATCTGCCTAAGCCTGAATGGTACCTCACATCTTCAAAATTAATAAAAAATAAAAACTCAAAAAAGGAGCAAAACTTCCCATAGCTTTGTGACTTTGCAAAAAAACCAAATCCATGCACTGAAGCAGAAAGAGAAAATGAGAACATCATGTGACAAATACTCCTTGAGGTCATTCAAGAGAACTTTCTCCACCTTGCTAGAGAGACAACCATCCTCCAAGTGCAAGAAAATCAGGGAACCCTTGTAAGGTATTGCATTAGAAGATTGTCACCAAGACATATTAATTTGACTCCAATAAGTAAGCATGAAAAAAAAAAAGTCCTAAAGGCATCAAGAGAGAAAGGTCAAACTACTTACAGGGGAAAACCCATTGGAATCACTCCAGACTTAACTTCAGAAACACTACAAACCAGAAAAGATTAAAATCCATTTTTTTATGTTGTTATAGGTAAGTAATTTCAACCAAGAATTTCCTTCCCAGCAAAGCTAAACTTCATCAGTGGTAAAGAATTGAAATATTTCCCTGACATCCAATCCCTAAGATAATATGCTGCCTCCAGATAGTTCTTTAGGAGACACTTAAGAAGGTGTTGAGCACAGGGAAAAAAAAAAAAAAAAGAATGGCCATGCATATTACAAAAGTACAGGCAAGCACAGTCAAGAGAGTGTACAGAGCACCTACAAAAGTGAAAACACACAACACAACAGTTAAAAAAATTCAGCAAAGCAACTCAATAGGAGCCCTATTACAGGAATACTTTCTCACATATCAAAATCAACTTGAACATGGATGGAATAATAGTAACACTGAAGAGACATGAAGTAACACTCTGGATTAAAAAAAAAGTGATCCAATATTCTGCCGCCTCCAGGAAACTCATCACACCCCATAGGCACCCACAGACTCAATGTTAGAAGCTGGAAAATGACAAGTCAGCAGAATGGAAAACAGAAGAAAGCAGGTGTGTCTATTTTAATATAAGACAAAGCAATCTTCAAGTCATCAAAAGTTAAAAAGGAAACAATGTAGTGATAAAATGCTCAACTCATCAGTAAGAAATATCCAACTTAAACATACATGCTTCTAAAACAGGAGCACCAGGTTTTATAAGACAACTATTAAGCAAACTAAAAGAGGACATTGACTCTCACACAATCTTAGTTGGAGACCTAAATACCCTACTAACAGCTTTAGATAGACTTTTGAGGCAAAACACCAATAAAGAGAATTGGAACTTCAACTCAATGCTCAATCAAATGGACTCAATAGATTTCAAAAAAAAACTATTTTTCCCAATAGCTACAGTATAACTTTCTACTCATTGGCATATGGAACATACTCCAAGATTGATCACATTCTTGGACATAAATCAGCCTTCAGCAAATTTCAAAATATTGAAATAATACCACACATCTTCTCAGATTACAGTGGAACACAAATAAATATCACCACTAACAAGATGCCCCTAGAACACATAAAGACATGGACACTAAACAACATGCTGTTGAACAATTTCTGGGTCAACATGGAAGTCAAGACAGCAATAAAAAGATTCCCAGAAACAAATAAAAACAAGGCCAAATCTTTTCAGAATCTTTGTGATGCTATGAAAGCAGTGTTAAGAGAAAAAATGATAGCATTGCATGCATAAATTAAGAAAACAGAAAGATCACAAGTGGACAGCTTAGCTTCACACCTAAAGGAGTTAGAAAGGTAAGATCATTTAGGTACCAACAGAAGAATTCAGATCACCAAGATAAAATCACAATTGCAGGACTAGAAGATAAAAAACATTATAGAAAGCATCAACAAAACTAAAAGTTGGTTCTTTGAAAGCATAAACATGATTGACAGAACTCTGTAATATTGATCAAAAACAAGAAGCTGGGCTCAGTGGCTCAGCCTGTAATCCCACGCCTTGGGTGGCTGAGGTGAGTGGATTGCCTGAGCCCGCGGGTTTGAGACTCGCCTGGGCAACTTGGCGAGACCTCATCTCTACAATTAAAAAAAAAAAAAAAAAATTAGCCGGGTGTGGTAGCGCGTGCCTATAGTTTCAGCTATTTGGAAGGCAGAGGCGGAAGGATCACCGGAGCCCAGCAGGTCGAGGCTACAGTGGCCAGGAGCAGTCACTGCACTCCAGTCTAGGCGAGAGAGTGAGACTCCAACTCAAAAAAACAAAAACAAAAACAAACAAACAAACAAACAAAAAAAAAAACAAGAAGAAAGCCCAAACACAATTAGAAACGCAAAAGGTGAAGTCACAACTCGCCCTAAAGCAATTCAAGATTATAGGAGATTACTTTGAAAACCTGTATGCAAATAACATTTTTTTTTTTAGGAAAACCTAAAAAAACAAATGGAGCATATTTTGGCATCACACACCCTAAGTTTGAAACAAGAAGAAACTGAACTCTCAATAGACCGATAACAATCCAGGAAATCAACTCAGTCATAAGAAATCTACCCACCAAAAAAAGGCCCAGAGCCAATGGCTCTGAATTTTAAAAGACATTCAAGGAAGAGGTAATATCAATCTTACCGAAAATATTCCAGGCAACTGCAAAAGATGGAATGTTCTCCAACTCATTTTTTAAAGCCAGCACCACGCTGATGCCCAAACCTGGCAAAAACCCAACAAGGAAAGATAATTACAGATCTATCTCCTTGAGGAAAATAGTTGCAAAAATTCTCAACAAGATTCTAGCAAATTGGATTCAACAAGATATCTCAAAGATCATCCACCATGACCAGGTGGGATTCATTCCTGGGATGTAAGGCTGGCTCGACATAGGCAAGACCATAACCGTAATTTAACAGTTGTAAAATCAAAGACCACATAATTCTATCATTAGATACATAAAAAGCATTTGACAAAATCCAGCATGCCTTCTTGATAAAAACCCTTGGGCACCTAGGCATAGAAGAAATATTCCTCAAAACATTAAGAACCATCTATGATTAATCCACAGTCAATGTTTTGCTCAATGGGGAGAAATTGGAAGCATTCCCTCTAAAAACAAGTGCAAGACAACATAGTGCTTAGAGTCCTATCCAGAGCAATCTAGCAAGGTAAGGAAATCAGGAGAATCCAAATAAGAAATAGAAAGTGAACCTACCCTTCTTTGAAGACAATATGATTTTATATCTTTTATATCTTGAAAACCCTGGGAATCTGTCAAAAGCCTTCTCACACTGATAATCAGTCTTAGTAAAGTCTTGAGGTACAAACTCAATTTGCAAAAGACAGTTGCATTTCTATACACCAGCAACAAGCAGACAGAAAACCAAATAAAAAGCACAATGCCATTCACAATAGCCACACACACACACACAAATGATACCTTGGTATCCACCTAACCAGAGAAGAGAAAGATACCTTGGTATCCACCTATCCAGAGAAGTGACAAGAACTACAAAATGCTGTTCAAAGAAATCAAGATGACACAAACAAATTGAAAAACACTCCATGTTCATGAATTGGAAGACTCAATATTACCAAGATGTCCATTCTGCCCTAGGCAATCTAAAGATTCAATGCAATACTCATAAAATTACCAATATTATTCTTCTCAGACCTGGAAATAACAATACAGAAATTCATATGGAAACAAAAAAGAGCGCGAATAGCCAAAACAATTCTCAGCAAAAGGAAGTAAGTGGTAGGTATTATACTTTCAGATTTTAAACTTTATCACAAGGCAACAGTCACCTAAACTAACAAGAATAGACACATAGACCAATGGAACAGGACAGAGATTCTGACCAATTCACCTTCAACATAAGCAACCAATAAAAACCCCTGGGGGTGGGGGGAAGACTAAATATAGAAAATGAAGCTGGGAAAACAGGCTGATCACATACAGAATAAAGCAGGACCCCTAACTATTACCACATACAAGAATCAACTCTAAGTGGATCAAAGATGTAAACGTAAAACCTCAAACTATAAGAATCCTAGAAAAAGTGTAGGAAACACTTTCATGCACATTGGAGTAGGCAGCAAATTTCTTGACCAAATCCCTAAAAGTAAATGTCATAAAAACTGAAAGACAAATGGGATCTCATCACATAGAAAAACTTTTGCACAGCAAATGAAACCATCAAGAAAGTGAAGAGATAACCTACTGATTGGGAAAAAATATTTGCTAATTATGTATCTGAAAAAATCACAGACTTTGCAACAAATTGTATGGAGCTGGAGACCATCATATTTAGTAATCTATCACAGAAACAAAGAACTGAATACAACTTGTTCTAACTTATAAGTTGGACCTGAACATTAATCACATTATCACAAGAGAGGGATCAGCAATGGCTGAGCACTGCCAGGGAATGGGATGGGGGAGGCCCATAACAACACAAAGAGTACCTGGTCCCAAACCAGGGTAAGTGAGGGTCAGTAGGAGGCACAAACTTCACCTGCATGCAGGCTGCTTGTGTAGTTAAGTCTTATTTGTACTCCACATCTCTATAATGAAATAAATGTTTAAAAAATCATAATTGATTATGTATAATAAAAAATTTATAGGCTTTTATTATATTTTTCTTTGCCACAAAAACCCAAAATTTATTTATAAAAAATTGTGTGTTTATGCTTACATGTTTAAATTTCAGTCACCTTCAAAATACTCTCCGTTTGATGCAATACAGCTGTTGAGATGCTTTTTCCACTGCTCAAAACAGTTTTTGAACTTGTCAGTTTGGATGCCTTTCGGTGCTTCTGCCTTTTTTTGGTTTCACCTCTTCCATATTGGAAAAACATTTTTCTTTGAGAACTTTTTTCAGCCAGGGAAACAAACAAAAAAGGTCCTAAGGGCAAGATTGGGTGACCAAAGAGGGTGGGGCATCAGAGTCATGTCCTTTTTGTTAAAAATCTGTTGAACACTCAGAGAGATGTGAGCCGGTGTTTCATGTAAATCACCCATTATGGAATGGGCAAGCATGTTTTAAAAATCTAAAAAAAATATTCACTGAAATCAAATGCAGCCTTTCATATCAATGCTAGCTGGGACACTGATCCTGATGAGTTCCTAGAACATTTACCCAGCAGGGGAATTCTGTACTTTAAGGGCCTCTCTCTCCAAAAAATAATTCTGGATTTTAGGAGTCCCTGTAAATAGATTTTGAATACTAATGTTATGTATTAGATATACTCTATTGTCTGTTTCTTTTTATATGACCTTGGATCTAATCTCTGTATTTATTAAACTACCTCTAAAACTTAATAATCATTAAGACATTAGTAATATTTATTATGTGATAACATTTAGCTTTGAAATAGCTAAGGTTCATTTAAACTTTCCTCCTTTCATTCTGAGACTGTTCTTTTAGATCTGCATTCTCTTCTTGAATGACATCATCTAATCCATGTATTTAAGTAACTCACAAATTTATATCTCCAACCGTCATCTCTCTTTGAGCTTATGTATTTCAAGTTACAATTTCGAATCTCTACTTGAATGTCTAACACATATATTCAACTTCATTCTTATATTTCTTCCAACCTCCTTAGCCAACTCAACCTGTGTTTCTTTGCGGCTTTCAGAACTCCATTTATGGAATAATTAGCCACATACTGCTCAAGTGTTAATATGAGGACATACCCGTTGATTGGTCTTTTTCTTTATTTCCCAATAGTTGAGTCATCAGTAATTCATATCTTCAAGATAACTAACTTAAAAATATATCTTGAGAAATGACACTTCATCTCTTCTGCTACCATTTATAGTCAAGTCATATTCCTCTTTCAGTGGGACTATTGCAATAACCTGATTTCCTTTAGCCTTTAGATATTTGCCCAAGAAAATTCATTTTCCATGAAAGGTCTAGAAATATATTACTGATCTGTTAAAATATTTCAGTTGTTTCACATTATTCTTAGAAAGAAATGTAAACACTGCCTTGGAGTCAGACTATGCCTACCTTCTACAAGCTCCCACACATTCCAGGTTCTCTTGTGCTCCTTATACTAAAGGCAGTGTTTGGTCTTGTTGTTTTCTTAAATAGAACCTATATTTCTGCCTCTGGTTTTGCCTAGTTTCTTTTCTTTTTTCATTGACTGCTCTGCTACATTCTCTTTACATTCTTCAATATTCTCTTCTCTGCTCAAATGTATTTGTTTATACATTCTGACACTGTTCCTTCACACAATCATTTCTTATCACATAAATCTTTTTTCTTTTCAACAATTATCAACATCATATACTGAATTATTTACATTTCTGTTTACTCATGTATTTATCTATCTTGTTTCCACTTGTATGTTCTGTTCTTTCTTTTTTTCCTCTTTAGCATCATATACCCATTATCTTTCAATATGCCTGGTATAAAACAGATGTTCAATAGACAGTTTTCAGATTAATGAATATATGAAAAGAAAACTACATCTGTACATCACTTCCAATTTTGTTCAGAATTATTGGCCCTGGAATTCTATTCCGTTGCTATTTTTTTCAAAGTTAATATGGTAGGTTTTTCTTGAAACAATTGAATTTATTTAAAAAGGAAGAACACATGAACTGAAGAAGCACAACAGGAAATTAAGAATGCAGTAATAAGCCGGGCTTGGTGGCTCAGCCTGTAATCCCCCGCCTTTGGGAGGCTGAGGTGAGTGGATTGCCTGAGCCCACGCGTTCGAGACCCACCTGGGCAGTAAGACCTCATCTCTACAATAAATCAAAAAATCAGCCGGGCGTGGTAGCGCATGCCTGTAATTCCGGCTACTTGGAAGGCTGAGGCGGAAGGAT
>NW_007247072.1:117212-120468 GCF_000164805.1 Carlito syrichta
AAAAAAAAAAAAAAAAAAAAGAATGCAGTAATAATAGATTAAAAAGAAGAATTATTTATCCAGCATCTTTAACATTTTTAATTAATTTAAGACAGAAATATATGGGCTAAATGGAATTGGAAACTTTATAATAGATTATGTTTAGGTAATATATATTAAACCTGAGATATACATACACATATATATGTACACACATATGTATATGTATACACCTATATGAGGGGAACCCCTTCAAAAATCAGAATTATCTTTTGGATGGCAGGCTTCTATTAATACAGACTTCTCCCACTCCAGAAGTGTTTTAGGAACCTATTGATATTAGTGTATCAACTATCATTGTTGGGAGAGGCTGCATTCAGCTTCAATCAATATTTTTCTCTCTTTTTTTTTTCCAGAGATTCTTTCAGTGTGTTTGCCCATTTCATTATTCTCAGAAAGAATAGTTGTTTTGCCCATGATGGGTGATTTACCAGTGCAGCTACCCACACCACACTGACTAGTCAGCAGTTTTTGGGCAAAAATGACATGACCCCTATGTCTCATTCACCTGATCTCAACCTGAGCAAGACTTTTTGTTTCCCCAGATAAAATAGTCCTCAAAGGAAATCATTTTGCCAGAGTGCATGAGGTGACCAAAAAAAGGGCAAAAACACTGAAAGTCATAAAAACTGACAAGTTCAAAAATTGTTTTGAGCAGTGGAAAAAGCATCTTGATAGGTGTATTGTATCAAACAAAGAACATTTTGAAAATCACTGAGCCGGGTTCGGTGGCTCAGCCTGTAATCCCGCGCCTTTGGGAGGTTGAGGTGAGTGGATTGCCTGAGCCTGCGGGTTCGAGACCTGCCTGGGCAGCGAGAACTCATCTCTACAATAAAATTAAAAAACCAGCCGGGCGTGGTAGCGCATGCCTGTAATTCCGGCTACTCGGAAGGCTGAGGCGGAAGGATCGCCAGAGCCCAGCAGATCGAGGCAGCAGTGGCCGGGAGCGGCCACTGCACTCCAGTCTGGGCGACAGAGTGAGACTCCAACTCAAAAAAAAAGAAAAGAAAAGAAAAGAAAATCACTGAAGTTTAAATATACAAGAACTTAACAACAACTTTTTATAAATAAATTTCATTTTTAGTCCCCCAATATGATATATAAATAGATTCTCATGGTGATATGTACATATAACTATGTATTTTAGACACAACTTTATGCAATTCAGTTCAATGAGGTATTCCTTTATTTTAAATATATGTGTGTATATATATTCATAATTTTTTATTTTAAAGGTGTGGGGTACAATTCAGGGTTATGTACACAAATGTTCATTATGCAGGTACCCTTGTTGATGAGGTGTGCCCCCACCTCTCCTGGCAGTTTCCCACTACTAGCAATCCCACCTCCCCCTCCCCTGGCACTTTCCCACTACTGCCAATTCCTTTCTTATAGTATTAAGATAATTGTTCAAGGTTCACTTATGAGTAAGAACATGTGGTACTTTGTTCTTTGTTTCTGTAATAGATCACTGAGCATGATAGACTATAAATCCATCCAAGCTGTTGTGAAGTCCATATGTTTGTCCTTTATGTCTGCATAATTTTCCATAGTGTATATGTACCACATTTTTTTTCTATCCAGTCTAGGTCTGATGGACAAAACGGTTGGTTTCATGTTTTTGCTATTGTGAATAGTGCTGCAATAAGCATGTGTGTGCAGGGATCTTTTTGTAGAATGATTTGAATTTCTCCAGATATATTCCTAATAAGGGGATTGCTGGGTCATATAGAAGGTCAATTTCTAGTTTTTTCAGAAATCATCACACTGTTTTCCAAAGAGGTTGTACTAGTTTGCATTCCCACCAGCAGTGTAGAAATTTTCCTTTTTCTCTGCATCCTCGCCAGCATCTGTTTTTTGTTTTTTGTTTTTAAATTAATGATGGCCATTCTTACTGGGGTTACTTGGTATCTTAATGTGGTTTTGAATTGCATTTCCCTGATGATTAGTAAGACTGAACACTTTTTCATGTGTCTGTTGATTGCCTGCATCTCTTCTTTTGAGAAATGTCTATTCATGTCTTTTGCCCACTTTGTAATGAGGCTGTTTGTTTTTTCCTTTTTGGCATGTTTGAGTTCCTTGTAGATCCTGGATGTTAGGCCTTTGTCAGATATATAGATGGCAAATATTTTTTTCCGTTCTGTGGGCTGTCTCCCCAATTTCTTGATGGTTTCTTTTGCTTTGCAGAAGCTTGTCAGTTTAATGAGATCCCACTTGTCTATTTTATCTCTAATGGCACCAGCACTGGGGTGTTGATCAGGAATTGGTTGCCAGTTCCAATTTCCATAAGCGTGTCTCCTGCATTTTCTAAAGTTCTTATAATTTGATGTTTTACATTTAGGTCTTTGATTCATTTAGAGTTGATTTTTGTGTATGGTGATGGATGGGGTCCTGTTTCAATCTTCTGCATGTGGTCAACCAATTTTTCCAGTACCATTTACTGAATAGGTTCTCCTCTTCCCAGTGGCTATTGTTAGAGTCTTTGTCAAAAACAAGTTGGTGAGTTGGTTGAGAAATTGAGATTTTTCTTCCAGAATCTCTATCCTGTTCCATTGGTTCTTGTACAAATACCAGGTTGTTTTGATTATTGTAACCTTATAGTAAAGTTTGAAACAAGTCAGATTCTTGTAGGCCACTCTTTATCCTTTTTTATTAAGGATAAGATACTAAAAAATTTTGATTATTGTCAAGTAGGATTTGGTAATATTTTGATTTGTATTCCATTTAAAAAGGTCAAATCTATGCCTTAGTGGAATGATTTAATGACATGCAGAAAAGGATTATTATATTCTTGTTATATTTTATTGATTTTCTAGAAGAGCTAATACCATGTGCTAAATTTCAGTAGCCCCATTAAGATCAAGGGGACAATAATATTAATGACTTTCTTCATGATGTATGGATTATAAAGCACTTGAGGATAAAATATACTATGTGTGTGCCATAAATACATCTATTGAAAATTTTAATATATTTAAGGCTTTAAGAGAGATACCTTTAAAAAGTTTCAGCTCATGAACGATGTATATGGTCACTATGTCTCTCTAAAATGTTGACTTTCACTTACTGAATGCTAATTAGAGATACTAAAATTTTAATGAAAATGTGTGTGAGTTTTGCAAGTTTTAAAAATTGATTGGAGCCGGGCTCGGTGGCTCAGCCTGTAATCCCACGCCTTTGGGAGGCTGAGGTGAGTGAATTGCCTGAGCCCGCGGGT
>NW_007247072.1:120721-147633 GCF_000164805.1 Carlito syrichta
CTCCAACTCAAAAAAAAAAAAAAAAAAAAAATTGATTGGAAAAGTCTCTAACTATTTCTTGATGGTAAATTAATACATAACTAGAAAAGAAGAGATGGCAAAAGTTATTTATAATCATCAGAAATATAATACACTATAGATGTAAGTGATTATAATACCTAGATTAGTTGAACATTGGGGTATTCACTAGAGTGGTCTAATATATGCTAATCTGAGGAAAAATTACTTGAATTTCTTATTAAATGATTTGAAATAAACAACTCAGTCAATTTTACTTTCAGCAAGAAAAAAATAGCATTTAACATTTAATTACTGATATAAAAGAATATTTACAGATCAAGAAAAGTTAAATTAAAAAACAGCTGGAGTATATGCTTATTTAGATTGGCTTTTCTTCAAAAGGGTTTTATTCTAGAAAGAAATGGTTGTGATGACTCCAGAAATTTTTTAACTACTTTCAATAATAAGTAAGGAAACTTTATTGAAGTTACTATCCACTGATACAGAGATACTTTGGTAACTTTGGGCAAGATTAATTTCAAAATCTTTTAATAACCTAAGCAAATACATTCATGTAAGAAAATTGACATAATTTTCATATGTAATTGGTAGCTCTTGATGTTTCACCTTATTTTTTCATGTCTTTTGCTATCAGTATGGGTATTAACTATAGCCAGCAATTGTTACATGTGATTCAGCATAAGATTAAGTAATTTTTGATAAAAAACAATTGTACACTGTTTCTTAGCTGGAAAATTTTGAGGGAGTATTTGACAGCTAATTTTAGACCCTGTTAGCAAATTAACATCAATAGATAAATTTTTATATTTTTTAAATATCTGTAGGTACTTTCCTTAAGCGTATGGCCCCCTCTCCAATATTGGAGAGGTGAATACACCCTCTCTCTCCTCTCTCTGTTCTGCTTTCTGAATAAACTTCTTCTAACCTTAAAACAAATATGTGCATACACACACACACATAGGCCAGAAGACATACAACTACAGAGTTTTAATCATACTTATGATAAAATATCTAAGTTTAATTAAGATGTGAGGAACAAGACAGAATAGCATACAAGACTAGTGATGTCTCATTTGTGTATTTCATTGACTGAAATACTTAATTCATTTTTTAGCCTACAATTAATCACATGACTTAATCGCTAAACATAGAATACAAATATTATACAATATCAAAGAAAAAATGACACTGGCTATTAGCATACAAGGCTTATGTACTATATCTGAAACATTGTTTAGGAATAAGAAATGAATATCGTTTTTCTCTAATTAAGTAGTAACAATAGTACTAGGAGAAGTGCTTACACCTGATATGCAGCTTAATTTGCCAAAACTCAGCTAGAAAGAGAACGGTATCAGTAAATTTAACCAACATTAAATTCAAATAAATATGAATTCACTGAATAATTCAATGAATACGTTCAGTGCAGCATTCTATATTTGTTATATAAACATAGAACATCATTAATTATTCCTTTTTGAGAAGACATGTTGCCAAAATGATCTCAGTAATTATCTTTGGAGATTAAAAAGACTTCATATATGATTGGATACTTGTACATTATTTCTATTTTCAAGGAACTTGTTTATATTTTCAAGCTACTTGTACAAATTAAAATTGAGTGATTCATAGGAAGGATGATTAAAATTTCACTTTAAACATGATTATACATAAATTTTAGTTCTTGTTTGAAGTAAACTGTTGTGAAGTAAAATTACGTTTTCACTAATGATTTCTAGGACTAATATTTGTCTTTAATGTAATATTTTTCTTCATTTATTTAATAGTCCTTGTGTTTTCTGAATTGAAAAAAAGGTATTTAAAACTTGAGAGGAAAACAAGTGAATGTTAAGCAAATATATTTTTGAAAAATAGAAATTTCCTTGTTTTAAACTCTTACTTGTAGATCACTGGAATAAACTTACTTGTATCTCTGAAGAAAAGTATTAATTTGACTTTTAGGTAAATTTCAATATTCTAATGAGTTTATTTGACTTAATATTTAAATTTACTGTAAAAATAAATATTGAAATGGCTACAAACCAGGCAAGGAAGTAAATAATTAAATACTTCCACTTCTTAAGTGATTGCAGATGTTGCTATAGCTGCTGAATGGCTTGCCTTCAACATAGGTTACACTCAGTCTTCAGATTCACCCAAGGCTTTGGTGTTGAGTGTATAGGATACCTTTGTTTATCCACCAGCTGACGGGATGCCTGCAGGGTAAAACTCATGAAGAAATCACACTGACAAATGCCAATTGGCATAGGTCCAATAGTGAGACAAATTATGCATATATACGTTTTTTCCAAAATATTGTATTTGCTGTAGAAAGCTATTTAAGTCCTTTATCCACCATTGTGAAAAAAATACGTTTTTCACCTGATATCCTCTAACTGTAATTTTGAGACATCCTTAACTTTGCCCTCTTCACTGAAATTCTTTCTAACTTAAATAAATCTCATCCTGGTAACATGATTACACTGCTAATTATTCAATTATCTATTATATTTGTATATAATACACTATTCTTTTATGATTTAAAACTCCTGGTTCGATATGTCTTTTATTACTTGTTCTTAATTTCACACATTAGCTTTTCAGTGACTTGAAAACATAATATATTAAGAAATTAGTTTTGTGTTACTTTACTGCATTCTATAGAAGCATTTTGTAGTCAGAAGGTATATTGGCAATAGTTAACATAATGTGAGAGAAATATTGAAACCAAAATAGATTTAAGTTAGTAAGTTTAAAAATAACTTAAAAAATAGAATTATTATATTCAGAAATTACAATTATGTCATGTAAAGCTATAAGATTTGCTAGGCACACCTTAAACAGACGCTGTTCACAAAGATTACAATAAAACTTTGTTTCTCTGGAGTTTTGCAGTGTTGTAGCCTTAGGATTGTTTTTATGAGAAATAGTATATATAAAGAAAAAGTCACAGAAGACAGAGAAAACGGTAAATATGTGAACACATACTTATAAAATTGCTATTTATAAATGACAATAAATATTTTTACATTTCTAAAGACCATTGGTTGTTATGAGATTATCACATATATAGAAATCAAATATATGAGAACAAGAGCAGAAGAGTAGGATTAATGAAGTTATAAGATTTCTACATTGTTCATGATCAGGATGTAGAATAATATTATTTAGGGAGTAAATTAATGACTTAAAAATACTTGTTCTATTATCTAAAAAGACCAGTGACAAGTACCTAGGAAGTCAAGAAGTCAATCTATAAGGTATAGAAGGTATAGTAAGCTACTTACAAAAATGTTTTTTTTTTTTTTAAGACAACATTTTACTCTGTTGCTCAGGCTAGAGTGGAGTGGCATGATCCTAGCTAACCACAGCCTCAAACTCCTGGGTTCAAGTGATCTTCTTGCCTCAATCTCTTGAGTAGCGGAGATTACACATGCACATCACCACATCCAGCTACTTTTTCTACTTTTTGTAGAGAAGATATCTCCCTAAATTGCCTAGGCTGATCGCTAACTCCTGGGCTCAAGCAATCCTCCATCTTTGGTCTCCCAAAGGGCTAGAATTACAGGTGTGAGCCACCATGCCTGGCCAAAAAAAAATGCTGATTCATTCAAAAGAAGGCTGGAAATTCAAAATAGAGAATTACAGATCAATAGAAGCATATTAAAAAGAATATATTTGAGTCTGAGAATATCAATAATCAACTTAAGGTAACTGAATACTCTAACTAAAAGGTGTATGCTAGTAATGAATAAAAAATATTGATATGGAATCATATGCTGATTAAAAATACTCTGTCAAAAACAGAGTAGCTGAAAGTAAAACGTGAAAAAAAAGCAGATCATGCAAGCATATTAGGCATTAGAAACCTGATGTAGCTATATTAATATCAGACAAAGCAAACATCAATATACATATACAAATATACA
Organism: Carlito syrichta; assembly: GCF_000164805.1. Taxonomy (NCBI): domain Eukaryota; kingdom Metazoa; phylum Chordata; class Mammalia; order Primates; family Tarsiidae; genus Carlito; species Carlito syrichta. Next base: position 124,672 of record NW_007247072.1, read on the forward strand.
AACAAAAGAAGCATGTTTTATAATATAAAAGAACCAATTGTCAAGAAGTTATGATATTCTTAAATATGTACATGTTTAACAGAATTACTTTATGAGTAACTTGAGAACAATTAAAGTAACAGACCTACAGAAAAATTTCACAGTAAAATTTGAGATATTTAAAGTCTTCTCAGTGCCTGATGGGACACTTAGGCCAACAAAGAAGTAATAGCACAAAAGATTTGAGCAACACTATTAACTAAGTTGACCTAAATGACAATTGCAGAACACCGCAGTGACTGCTGAATGCACACTTTTTTTCACTTGCATATGAAACGTTCAATAATTTCTGGCCCAAAAAGTAAGTATCAAAAAATGTCAAAGGATTCAAATGATACAGAACATGTTTCTTGTACACAATTATATTAATTAGTAATCTATAACAGTATGATTTCAAGAAAAACAAATATTTGGAAATTAAACAATATATTTTAGGATAATAGATGAAATAAAAGGTTGCGAAGGAATATTGCTAAGTGATTGATGTCAGTGAAAAAAAACCATCAAAATTTGTTAGATGTAGATAAGACAATGTTTAAAAGAAATTTTATGGCTTTAAAATGCCTATTTTTTTTTAAAGAGTAAGATGAAAAAGTTAATATTCTGGAATATATTTTTAAGAATAAGAAACATAAAATCAAACTAAGTAGAACAGTTATGCAAAATTAGCAAAAATAAGGACATAAAAAATGGAATTCAGAAAATAAGTCTTTATTACTTCTGTTGAAAGCAAAAGTAGGTTTTTTTGAAAGATAAATACAAATAATAAAACCTAGCAAGACTAATTAGGGGAAAAACGAGGGAAAACAGACCAAGAAGATCAGGAATGAAAGATTAGACATCACTAAAAATCGTGTAAACATTAATAGGATCATTAATTTATTAACTTTTAGAATAATAACATTAACAAATTACATAAAATCAGCAAACACAAAAACAGATAAAACTGACTTAAGGCAAAATAGGAAATCTAAACAATATATTAGAGAAATTGAATTATAATTAAATTTAACAAACAGAAAAATAAACAAACAAAAAAATACTTCACACAAAGTAAACTCAAGACCCAGTGAATCACTAGTGAAGTCTATCTTATATTCAGAGAAGAAATACTGCCAACATAAAACTCTTTAATAAAATATAGAAGATAAAACCCTAACCAACCTGCTTTATGAGGACAGGATTACCTTAATACCAAACTGAATATTTATGTGGAATGCAAAAGTGAATTTCGTTCTCTGCCACATAATTCACACAACTTATAAGTTCTAAATAGTTTATATACATACATCTAAGAGTAAGAGATGTAATACTTCCTGAAGGACACATTTTAAATAATTAAAATTAAAATGGGTATAGAGACTTCCTACAACTACAAAATATTGACCATAAAATAATATATTGATACATAAAATTCTATCAAAATGAAACTGACTAGTTTATTTTATTTTATTTTTTGAGTTGGAGTCTTATTCCTTCACCCAGGCAGGCATGCAGTGCCACACATGCTCATGGCCACCCCAGTTTTGACCTTATGGGCTCCAGCGATTCTTCTGCCTCAGCCTTCTGAGTAGCGGGAACTACAGACATGCGCTACCACGCCCAGCTATTTTCTATTTTATTGTAGAGACAAGGTCTTGTCAAGTTGCCGGGGCTGGTCTCAAACCCGCAGGCCCAGGCAATCCACTTAGCTCCGTCTCCCAAAGTGCTGGTATTACAGGCTGAGTCATCCACCTGACCCTGTCTAGTTTATTAAAAAACAATAACAGCAAACCTGAACAAACAAGCAAATAAAGAAAACTATGTAAAAAGTTAAATAGTTAAACTAGATACTAAGATATATTTGAAAAAAATAGTTTTTTTTTCAATCTATAAATACAGTTATAAGGACAAACAAGCTAATAAAAATAGGCGAAATACCTGAAAAAATACATAAAAAAGATAATAAAATGTGTGATCAAGAAGACTTGAATAGGTATTCAACATGATTAGCTATCAGAAGATTTAAACTTAAACCACAGTTAGATGCCATTTCACACGTATTAAAATGAGTAAACAACAAAACAAAACAGAATCTGACAATACCAAATGTTGAAAAAGATATGGAGCTATTGGAATTCTTATACTCTGCTGGTGGGTTTTACAAACTGAGTAACAAATTTTGGAGAACTATTTAGCAGTATTTTATGAAGATAAACATAGTCTTGATATATGACTCAATAATTTTACAAATATTTTTACAGATATTTTCTAAATATAAATGGGAACCTATATACCAATAAGAACTTGATAACTGTACATAGGAGACTTTCCATTATGCAGAAGATAGACCAATTGTCCATCAACTACAGAATGAATAAATAAACTGTCTAATTTATACAATGGTATAAAAAAGAACTCATGAATGATACATACGACAGGTATGAATGTTAAAAAAATATTTAATTGAGCACAATAATGCAGATACACAAGTATGTGCACTGTATCAGAAAAAAGAAGAAACACAATTAATCTATGGTAATAAACATCAAAAACTTGTACCGAAGGCTTGTGAATTTACTGGAAAGGGAAGTTTCTGAGGTGATGGGGAGTTTTTGTAATATTACTTTGATTACATAATTGTCTATGTGGCTATTAATATTGGAGTGAATAATTTCTGTGCATTTTATTAAATATAAATTTCAATCACAAGGCGAAGTCATAGCAAGAAGTTAGTATTGAAGCAATTACCCAATCCAATGTCACCCCAAATAAAACTTCATGAATTAAGATAATAATTATTTACATATGTCAAGTAAACATAAAAGGTAAGAAAAGCTGAACAATTTTAGTACAGTAGTATTATTTTCTAAAAACTAACTTTCAGTTTTAATTTTAATTTTTCAATATTTGTCTTCTCTTTCATTTATCCAGATCTCTTTGGCTTTCAAATTACCCTTCCCAAATTAGAAAGGAAATTACATGTATCAAGTTTTTTACTTTCAGAATTAGAGGTCTATCTACAACTTTCATTACTCTTTTTCTCCCTAAAATTTTATATTGTTTTGATATATTGATTTAAGTTAGACAGTGATTTTTTCAAGCAGAAATGTACATTTAAACAATTAGTTTATTTGATTGCAGATAGAAATATTTGTTAACATTATATGTAATAATTTAGGTCTCATTAGGTAGGGGAAAAGATAGAGGGGAAAGAATGATCACTACTCTTCATGCTATTCATGCAATTGTCCTGAAACAACTCCTGATTTAGGTATTTGGGGATGCCTTTACATAAACAAGCATCTAGAAAAAAGACAAAATCCACTTTTCTCCTAAGCAAAATATTATACTTCTAGGTATCTTTTACTTTCCCTGGAGAAGATGTACATGGGATTACAAGATTTGAATTGTGTTTTGCCTTTTTTAAACCTACCAAAAGGTATACTACGTGCACTGTTATAACTTCTTTTAAAAATTACTTAGCTTGCCGGGCTCGGTGGCTCAACCTGTAATCCCGCGCCTTTGGGAGGCTGAGGTGAGTGGATTGCCTGAGCCCGCGGGTTCGAGACCCGCTGGGCAGCGAGACTTCATCTCTACAATAAATAAAAAAATCAGCCGGTCATGGTAGCGCATGCCTGTAATTCCGGCTACTTGGAAGGCTGAGGTGGAAGGATCGCCAGAGCCCTGCAGGTCGAGGCTGCGGTGGCCGGGAGCGGCCACTACACTCCAGTCTGGGCGACAGAGTGAGACTCCAACTCAAAAAAAAAAAAAAAAAAAAAAAAATATATATATATATATATATATATATATATATATATATATATAAAATTACTTAACTTGACCCATTTTAGCACAGATAAATCTCCATTTCACAGTTTGCCTACTTTATCCTATGTTGCAAGATTTCAAGAAGTAAATGTATCGTTTAAAAATATTGTGTCATTATTTTATCATTTTATAATTTGTATATGCTGTCTCCTTTTCTGATATATGATCATAGACCTCTAGGGTCACTTTTAATTTTTATCTCCCTGATAAAGTTTTGAACTGTATACAATGGATAAAGACAATACAGAATATCAATATTAAAATGGTAAGTAAGGAACAGTAAGAGACAACAAATTTGGCTTCTTGTTCTGACTTCAATAACTTGCCAAGTGTTATTTATAATTGTACTTTTTTCAAGAGTATGAAAATAGAAAAATAACTTGTTATATACCCCTTCTTATTTGTTGTAAGAATAAAATAAAACAACAAAGTATAGAAAATATTTTTTTCAAAAATTTCAGATCATTTCAAAATGGTACATTGATCTTACTTGATGAATTTATTATTTGGCTTATTTTGTTTTACTTAACAGTAAATGTATTTCAATGTGTTAAATCCCAATTTTACTTATAAGTAACAATACAAATATCAGGTATTTTATTGATTTCATTTGTTACAAATATTAGTTCACAATATGTAAAATTTCAGGATATTACGTATATGTCTCTCCTAAAGGTCTCCTTTAATTAAAAGTAAGAAATCAATCTCCTTGATGTAGTTGAACTTTTGAAATCCATGGCATAGGAAAAAAATAAGTTATCCTAAAGAATGTGAATTTATTAGACATTTTGAAATGATTTGAAGTTTACCTCTATCTTTAAGTATTAATATGTGACTATTTTATCAGAAAATTGGAACTCAAAGTATTATAGGTAGGGCACTTAATAAATAGAGATATTATGCATGTCTATTTACCAATGGAAATAATATAACAAAAGTGTGAAGTAAGAACTTCCTTTCAGGCTACAATGGACAGGCAAGAGACTTTGATCCTAAAAACTGGAGCTGGAATCTAATCACCAAGGATTAACGACTCCATTACTAGAGCCAATAAGTAAACTTACCCTGTAGCCATTGTTCAAATTGATGTTCTACAGTGACTCTTCTAAGCAATGTTATGTATTATATAACATTGCATATATAGGAATATCACTTTTGCTTCTCTCTATTATCACTATATTTAACTTATGGTGTAATGTTGACAAATGTGAACAGAGGACGTTCAGAACATCAAGAAAGAAGCATCCAGAGACATCGCATTATCTAGCATTTATACACTATAGAATATTGAAATAGGTGAGTTGTAAGTAGTTCAGAACAATGGCAAGAATTTTGAAGACCAGCATGTCTATCTCTGCATCAAAGGTAAATATGCTCATAGCTTGACTTCTTCCAAATACCTAAGGAAGAAAAGTAAGTGTAATTTTTTTCTCATGCTCTATCATTTTATAAAATTATTTGTACCAATACCTTATTTTTTTCTGTGCCCATTTTGTTTAAGATTTAAGGTCATTTATTCACACTTAATGGCTCCCGAGGGTCTTTGAATTTTAATAGAAATCAAACCCTAGAGACAAAAAGATGAATCTCAAAAATAAAGCCTCCTGTAGACTTTGCTGAATTAACACGAAGTGTTTATCTACTCTGCCTGTACATAAAGCTGACCTAGGATATTGAACTTTAATAATATTCTTAGTTTGTTGTACTGCTAATAAGATAAAAATTATAGCTGTCTGTTATTTTAATAGTATGAAGTAGTTGTATAAAATGGAAAATATTTTGTACTTTATGTATGCATTACTAAGAAGACTCAGATTTATTTTGATGATTTCACAAATAATACATGTGCAAATAGACTTTTCCAATCTTTTTTATGTTATCTAAGTATAGACTAGATTAATGTGATCATGTTTAAATAGGAAGATGAAAACAAACATGTTGGTGATATTGATGATGTTGATATTTTTTAAAACTTACAGGGGATTTTGTAATATAAAGTATATTTCTAAATATTATAAACTTTAAATTTCAAAATGTATAAACTACTTTACAAGTCTTGTTAAGCTATTTGAAAACAAATTGCCAAGCTCGGTGGCTCAGCCTGTAATCCCAACACTTTGGGAGGTTGAGGTGAGTGGATTGCCTAAATCCACGGGTTCGAGACCTGCCTGGACAACTTGGCGAGACCTCATCTCTACAATAAATCAAAAAAATTAACCAGGTGTGGTAGCACGCGCCTGTAGTTTCAGCTACTAGGAAGGCTGAGGCCGAAGGATCGCCGGAGCCCAGCAGGTCGAGGCTGCAGTGGCCTGGAGTGGCCACTGCACTATAGTCTGGGTGACAGTGAGACTCCAACTCAAAACAAAACAAAAAAAAAAAGAAAAAGAAAAACAAACTGAAGACTTATTTAGGCATAGTCACTTTATAATCAATACTTTAGAAACATTGCTATCCCTACATTTTTTAAGGAACTTTAGAAAGAATTTATTAATTTAATCACATATCACCCACACATAAAGTCACAACCCTATATACTCAACACAAAGTAAACTATAGTGATTTAACTTATGTTAGTGAATATAATTGATGTTTAAAAATGTTTTGCTACAAAGTACAACACATATATTTTGCAAGTTGCAAACATAAATATGTATTTGCTTTGGTCCTTCAATTATTCAGATATTGTGTCTATAGTGACCATAAAAAAGAAATATCCACCAGGCATGGTGGCTCATACCTGTAATCCCAGTATTTTAGGGAGTGGAGGCGAGAGGATTGCCAGAGCCCAGGAGTTCAAGACGAGCCTGGGCAACTTGGTGAAACCTTGTCTCTACAATTAAAACAAACAAACAAATAGCTGAATGTGGTGGCACACACTTGGAAAGCTGAGGTGGAAGGATCATCTTAGCTTAGCAGGTTCAAGACTGTGCATACCAATGCACTCCATTCTAGGCAACAGAGACTCCAACTCAAAACAACAAGCAAGCAAACAAATAAAACAAATATCCATCATACTGTATTTGTGCATAAAATAAACTTATAGGCACTGTAGTTGGGGGAATTGGCATATCAGAAGACTTCTATAAAATGCAGAATAGTCATTAGCAATTTTATACTCAACAATCTCAAAATACCTTCAAGTAAAGGTGAGTGGTTGGTAAGATGAAAAGGGTTTTGGCCATTTAACTGTTGAAGAGTGTAATGAATACAAGGTGAAATGCAAAAATGACAGCATAATGGACTTCTAAAAAGTTTTTACTTGAAGTTGAATTATTACAATGTTTATTCCTTTTTAAACTGCTTTTATTCAATTTCATTTTTCTTCTTCAATTAACAACCTTTCAATTTATAGAAAATTTGGAATCATTTTCTTGACCACTATTTTTCCCTCTCTTGAAAATTCTTAATAATTTTTTTCAGTTAAAAATAACTCAGAAACTAGCTATAAATTTCACAGTGCCCTTTAATTATATATTTTAATTGTACACTCTTTGATATGCATGCATATTTAATAGCGGTAGTCTAGGGAGACAGAGCATGCTGTTCTCCCAACAACTACAATTATCTGTAACACTCACTTTTTTAAAATATGAAATGAAAAAATTAGGATTTAGTATAATTGATTCAGGCATTTCTGCTTGCAGAAAGATAGTAAAATATGACTTTTTATTATACATCGTTCCATTTCCTCATACTATCCTACCTGTATTAGAAATATCATAATTTTTATCACTAATATGCATTTGCTATCACATATTGCCTTGGATTAGCTATTTCCACTGGAGACCAGGTTCATTGTCTTACTCCTCTGATCTTCTAAAATATAGTTTTGTTAAGTATGTTTAAAAAATGTTATATGAATATCTCATCACAATGCCTTCCTGAAAGAGCAATGTATGCCTCATAAAAATGAAGATATATGTTTTGCAAAATAGGAAGTAAGCACAGAATAATGAATAACTCATTAAAATATTTATTGCCAACCATATGCATAAAACATTGTTAGGGTTTACATATATCGAGTTACTGAATTATCTCAAAGCCCCATGTGTATTAAAGTATTAGTGTAATTTTTTTAAGGAATAGGAATTGAGTCTAATAGAGCTAAAATAACTTAAAAAATGTCAGTCTCCTAGGTAAATATTAATGCCAATTAGTGATTACATATAGATAGATTAGCTATACATAGGTTGAAGTGGTCACAGTTCCTGATCAATAATGTTAGGCAACATTATTTTAAAAACTAATATAAAAATCAGCATGCCTAAATAGTTCTAGAAAGATATTTATTTCATACATCATTTAAACACATCAATTAAAAGGGAAGTCTTGCCTATTAAATTTCGCAATTAGTTGTAGTATACATTTGAAAATTGAGTTTCATGATAGTGAGTGGTGAATAATATTCTCCTTTAAGCTTTTAATTTTATTATTATTTAAGATCAAAAGCATTGTCTAACTCCTAATGAGGCTTTTTGAAAATATCAACCAGGAAAGGAAAGTTTTATTCACAATTAAAATAACTTTGTATCTTTATTTTTTTCCTACAAAACTTTCTTTGTGTGTCTGTAGTCATTTTTTTTTTTTTTTTGGATAGTGTTTAATGTAGACAATTGTACTTAGTACTGATGAAATGTCATTCTCTGTCTACCTAGAAATAAGATGGTTCTTGACATTGAGTTTTGTCATTGATTAAATTGTCATAGTCTATTTGAAACCTAAATGCTGCCTTTGGTCATTGTTTTTTTTTTTCCTTCTTTAGAAAGTGACCTTTGTGAATAATTGCATGTCCTAGATGTGTCAAAATGAAGAGAAAGCACCATTCCTAACTATGAACATTTTATAAACTATTTGTCTCCGCTGTCTTGAACAGCTTTACAAAAATAAAATATTTCAAAATATTATTGAGTCAAATAATTTTTAACAATCTCAGCTATGAGATGAATTTAGTGTAGAATTATAGCATTTACTAATATTCTTACTTTTCTCACCAATACACCTCTATTAACTATTATTATGCACCCCTAAGAAAAATATAAAATAAGTTTGCTTTAAATGAAAGATTATATAAAGCATGACATTTTGAAATGTGTTTATTATATAGTTACTTTTACAAATTTTAAACATATAATTATATAGAAGTATCAATAAATATTGCTTTTAAAAAGATATCTTTTGAATTGGAGCAATGCTTAATGCATAATATATACTATTTGCATACAAGTATTTTTATATTTAATACATATTTAGAAGTATAAATAATTTTCAATCTTAGTCTTTGAAGCTATTTTAAATTTTATATTCATGATGACCTTGATTAGGAATATAAAGAGTAAACACATAAACAACACAGAAATATTCAAGCAATGGAATTTATAACACAAGATATAAGAAAGCATAAACTCTAAAGAGGCAACTCTACATAGTAGTTTCACATGAGGGCAATTGAAATATATTAGATAGTTCAGGTAAAAATAGGGAATTATTTTTTGCAAGACATAACTCTTGCTGCAGTGTAGTAAAATAATTGGTGTTAGAGATTCTGTTTGGGGTGTGTGTGTTGTCTGTTACTTAACATGAATTACTATAATCCCCTCTGGGTTCTTGTGTGGTAGTAAAAATGTTGAAAATGGCCTTTAAAAATATTATCCGGCTGTGGTGAATAGTCGGAAGAATCTAGAGTCAGTGAGCGGGATAGAAAATATTTATAGATATTTAAGAACTAGCTAAGGGATTAGAGTGAAGACCATGGAAAAAGAAATAGAATAAGTCTGAGAGATTGTGAAGGAAATATTAAAAACAAACAAGATAAAAAGGAGACAAAACAAACAAAAGAATTTAAAGAAGACTCCAAGATTTCCATCCTCAGATGTATTAATAAAAGATATAGAAAATCTGTAGAGAGAAAGTTAAAGAAGTTGATTTCTCTTTTCAATCTGGCAAGACTGAGATAAAAGTCCATTATGTAAATCATATTGTACTTCAAGGTGTTAGGATTATGCTCATGTAAGTAAAAGTTCAAAACTGGACAAATGATTTTCCTTATAAATGTAATCACTGGAGTCATGAGCAGGGGTTCAACAATGTAGAGAGAGAGGAATAAAGCATATAGGACTAGGTGGGAAGTTCCAATGAATAAATCTGAAGAAAAGAAAAACTCCAGAAGACAAAGAATTGGAATTTTGAAGGGAGACAGATGCTAGGGACAACATCCCTCCTGCAATTATTTACAAATTTAAGATATATTTAAAAAGGAGATAAACACATCTTTTCATTACAATGAAAGATACAATAATTACATTGTGTAGATAGCTGTGTATATCTAAATATAATAAAAATACATAATGTGACTAAGGATAAAATTATATTTCAACTATTACTTACAAGGGGGAAACAAAAAAAAAACCCTCAGAATTACTTTTTGGAGGGCAGGCCCTCGTAGTATGGGCTTCCCCTTCTAGGAACCTGTTGGGATCAGCGTACCAGCTAGCACTTTGTGAGGATGCTTTTGGCTTCAGTGACTTATTAATTTTTTTTTTAGATTTTTTCAATGCCTTTGCCCATTTCATGATGGGTGATTTAAGAATGTATCTGTTGGCCGGGCTCGGTGGCTCAGCCTGTAATCCCGAGCTTTGGGAGGCCGAGGTGAGTGAATTGTCTGAGTCCGCGAGATCGAGACCCGCCTGGGCAACTTGGTGAGACCTCATCTCTACAATAAGTCAAAAAAATTAGCCGGACATGGTAGCGCGCTCCTGTAGTTCTGGCTACTTGGAAGGCTGAGTGGAAGGATCGCTGGAGCCCAGCAAGTCGAGGCTGCAGTGGCCGGGAGCAGCACTCCAGTCTGGTTGATAGAGTGAGACTCCAACGTAAAAAAAAAAAAAAAAAAAAAAAGAATGCTTCTGTCTTCACCAAACTGTTCAGCAGTTTTTTTGTTTTTTTGGTGTTTTGTTTGTTTGTTTTTTACCAAAGACAACATGATCACCATACCCTACCCTCCCTATTCACCCAAATTCTCCCTGAGAGCCTTTGTTTTTTGTTTGCTTCCCTGAATGAAGAAAGTCCTCAAAGGGAAATGTTTTGTCCATGTGGAAGAGGTGAAACAAAAAATGGCAGAAACATTAAAAAGCATCAAAGTTGGCAAGTTCAGACACTGTTTTGAGCAGTGAAAAAGCATTTTGATAGGTGCATTGCATCAAATGTACAGTACTTTTTAAGATGATTGATATTTAAACACAAGAATAAAAACACATTTTTAAATAAATAAATTCCACTTTTTTGGTCCACCACCATAATTAAACAGAAGCCAAATGAATTCATAAGCATTTTACAATTGGATCATCCTCCCCTTCCTTTGCCACTAATTTATACAACATATTAATTCAGCATTCAACTGCTTAAGTACTAGATGACAGGTTCTGCACAGAAATATAAAAACGAACTAGGAAAGCAAGGTCACTACTCCTCTGACTACACAAGGCAAGAGATGGACAATAAGCAAATAAATCAATAAGTACAATTATTAAAAACTGTCATGAGGGTTATAAAGGAATAACTACAATCTGCATTCTGGGATAGATATTAAGCTAGCAAAGTGCATTTAAATAAGGAGATACAGAACTGCCTGCATGAGGAAGTAACATTTTGGTCTCTGTAGCTGTGATTAGACATTGCAGTTTCATATGAGGTCAGCGGGAATACATTGGAGAGTTCAAATAAAAATAGGGCATTATTTTTTTCAAGACATAACTCTGGCTGCATTGTAGGAAATTAATTGGACAGGACAGGAATGGAACTCAGAAATCAGAAGCAGCTTGCAGGAGCTCTTAGAGAAGCCTGGCTGAAATGATGGTAATGGATATTCACAATATATCCTTAAGGTTGAATGAATATCTGCAATCAAATGGGCGATTGAAGTAAAAGGGAGAAAACTATCTGTGATAGTGTTAAGTGCTTTGTTTATTAGGTATAACACAAAATACGGCAGAGTGAGTTTGCAAGTATATCTCTTTGTACATATATCTATTGATGCTTAGATACACACAAACTCAACACATATCTATATATTTTGTGATTTAGAACTCTGAGAAGTTCAGGTTATAACTATTTTTCCTTTTAAATGAACATTCATATTTAACCCAGACTCATGATATTTCTTATCATCCTGTAAATTTGTCATAATTAAACCAAGCAACGGGTTCTTTTACTTTCATGAGATAATTTTCTAAGGAAACACCTTGAAACAAGTTTTCTCTTATGGAATTTACAGGAAAGGTAATAAAAACAACAGATATTCTTGAGGATAGCCCCCAGTCTATCACTGTGTTTCTTTCCCTAAGTTTTTGAATTTCTATGTCAGAAGATGAGGAATGGTGAATGCATGCTATGAATGTAACCCTCTAAGATCTTGAGCGGACAAGAGTCCTTGTTAGTGACTGACATATGCTCAGAAACACATACTTATTTTATATTGGAATTTTGCTTAGTGGGGTATCCTAAAAGTAAAAAGGTAGAGAAAAATGGTGTTAAAGTTACAAATGGCTTTTAATTCACTTGACTTTACCTAATCAGAGGGAGATGCAGTTGACTCTGTGAATAATTGGTTTATGCTGCTGTTATTATCACTGTATCTCTCTTACCTTTGGTTACAGTTTTGCATTCCAAAAGGAAAATGTCTTGAAACAAACATTCACTTTCACCACTCACCCTTGTGTATGAGACTCATAGTGAGTGCACAGTAACTATTTAGTGGATACCTAAAAACTAAAAAGAAAAAAATAACCATCTAAAGCAAAATGTCTCATTTATTGCTAAGTGGAAAAACTAGGCTTCAGCTGTGTAATGTATAATATCCATTTCATTTTACTTTCACACAAATAATAAAATCATATCCTAAAATATTATTAACTAAAAATATAAGTACAAAAACCATAATATATTCCATTATGAATATTTTATATCATTCCTCATTTTGCATTTGATGTGTTCCTGTTCCTTACCTCTAGTGTGGATAGATAACATTAACTCTAGCTTTCAGTGTTCAGCACTAAAATTTCCTTCTGCTGGGGGAAGAAAAAATATTTGTATAAACTCCAAACTGTAAAAGAGTCAGAGTTTTTTTAGAGAAAAGGCAGCCAAGTAGTAAAATTTTCTTGAGTTATCAGAGAATGCTAGCAAAAGGTCACTCAGTGTAATTCAACTATGATCTATATAATCTAATTATGCTCATTTCTAAAGTAAATGTGCTATTTGCATTGCATTGGTATGCAGATTACAAAGTGTTATTATAGGATTATAAATGAGCTGCTGGTTTGCACTTTCTATGAAAAGGACCTGTAAATACTATTTAGCTTCACTTTTACACGGCTAGGATTTAGTGCACACTAAAGGCTTAGCCAGCACAATATTAGGGCCCCAGATAGAACAGTCAGTGAACAGAGCCCCAATGCTAAATAAGACTGGTGAGTGCAGTTCTTGACTCAACTCTTCATTTTTTTTTTCATGTATCAGAAATATGGAGTTAATACATTCCATGTTCTATCTTTCTGAAAATTAAGAGCAACATTTGTTTTAACCTTAGAATAAGAATTATTTTTTGGAAATTTAAAATTATACACAGCCTTATTTGAAGAGGTTGTGTATATACATTCATACTGTATTTATTTGTAAAGCTTGAAGTAAAATGCCTTTGCGTATGTTCTGTAAAGTGTTGTGTAAAACACAGTTTGGGGACTCTGGCAGATTTAATAATATTTGTCTCTGCTCTTAGTACTATTGCGGTTTAGCAGCGCATTGGCAATGATGCTTTAAAATGATTTTCAAGTAATTCATTACTTCCCTTTCTCATGCATTAAATTTAATATAGCTTGCAGGTTCTAATTCATCTTCGTGCATACTAATAAATTGTGCACTACAAATAAATTCTGCATTAGTTTTAAAGCAATTTCACTTCATCTATATATCAAATATGAAGTTGCTGGTTGGTTTGCAGCTAGCTGCAAATAAGTCTAGAATCTTATCTAGGTAGTTACATGATCAATGGCTATAATAACAATGTTTGTGAAGGTGACATATTTCTTTTAATATTTTTTAAAGAAGTCTCTTTTTTTTTCCTTTTTTCTTTTTTTACTTTCTAAGGTGGTAAAAACTCTTGAGGCCACTACCCTAGAATGTGAATGAACCCAATGAAAATATCTTAAAATTCACATGCCACACCACAATGATTTTCTCCTTTTATATCCGGGCTTTATAACTAGAACTGCAGAGGAAAGAAAATTGTCTGTCGTCTCCCCTCTTGGATCCTTCTATCAATTGGTTTAGTGCTGGCAGTCTTTGCAGCTGCTGAGTGACAGTTTCCTAAGCAGTTTTCACAGCAGCTAAAAAAGAAAGGGCACAGAATGTGGCACTGATGGGGGATGGGGAGGGAAGTTTTGGAAAACATCTAACTGCATACAGTGACAATATAACATGCTTATATAGTGCTTCATCACAAGCATCATCCCATCTGAACCTCAGAACCATATTTGATGTAGGTAGATCAGATCAGAATTTCAGTTTTACAAGAGGGAAAACCTAATTGAGATCTGTTATTTTTTCAATGTAGCATGACTTCAGTGTTGGAACTTACAAGCAAGTTTAATTTATCTGGCTCAAAATCATAGTACTTTTCTTACTACATCGCACTGTATCCTATGCATCTGTCTGTTTATCTCACAAGGAATGACAATGCAACAAATTTTCTCCTTTATTCCCTACTGAATTCTATAGGAGAAAGATTTTAGTCATAGCTGTTAGGAGAGGGGATCTCTCAGAGTCATGCTATTCAAAGTGTGTCCTGTTGACCACTAGCACCAGCATCACCTGGGAGCTCATTAGAAACGCTGAGTACCAGACCTCACTTCAGACATACAGTATCCAAATCTCCATCTCACCAAAGTCCCAGTTAATTCATACATATTTTGAAATTTGAGAAATATTGTTTCAGAGGGAAACAAAAAGCAGTTTATAGGAAACAACAACAACAACGATCTTTTGAATAACAGGAATACCCTCCTGGTCACATTCAAGTGAAATAATGCATACACATATGCTTTATAATATTTATGATACTCCTACTCACTCATTTCTAGTGCATTTTGCTGTAGGCATGAGCATAGTACATGACTGGTGGGGTAGACCCTGTGACTAAAAGTTTCTGAATCACAAGAAATCAATTAGGAAAAGACAACTTAAGCAGTAGAAATTCTTTTTATAAAGTCTGGTAGTGAAAGTCAGACTGTTTCAGTAGTTTTAACCTTGCAGTTTAAGTAATACATAATGAAACTATGCACTCTTTTCACTGTATTCCTTCGCTCTAATATATAAAGTAATCAGTCTCATGTATGAATATGTCAGCAATTCTTTTCTTATAAAACAAAATAGAATTCATTTCATGACTGATGTTTAAGTTTAAAGTAACTCTTTTCTTGTGCTATAAACACACAGACACAAAACATTTTCCAATATTCCCAAAGATAAGTTTTTGAAACAGTTGTTTGTTACTCCTAGTCTCTATTTATTTCCATGCAAGACCAATCATTGCAAAAGTTTACAAAAATTATAATTGAAGAGGCCTTTTACAAAGACACTGTACATAATGCATGACTATACTGTGAACTTACAACCACATTATGTGTGTTGACGTAATTGACTAAGAGGATTACTTTCTTAATAGAATCAAGGTTGAGGATTGTGGAATCTGTTAGATAACCTTGTGAAAGAGCTGTTTTATTTGCAATTGAACCAAAAGTTCAAACTGTACTTGTACATATATACACATAACACAAGGAGGGTGGGAATTGATAGTTACTATCGTGTGCAGGTTCTTGTCTATCATATTCTATCAATCAATGGATAATAGCCTCTTGTATGAAAGTCAAAGAGTAAAGTAAAGTATACTTTTGTAACTGTGAAAGGAACTGAAAGAAGACAGTGAGAATAACAGGTAAAGTGAAAGATATATATTTTTAAAGATATTGAAGACATTGCAGAATATATTTAAGAGGTACTGATGAGTCTGTTTTATTATGAAGTCCCATTCAGCTATCATCGTAACTATAGCTATTTAATTTATTCCTAAAACATACAGATAAGATATATCATAAAAGTTGGGGTTGAGATTTCTTTGCTTTATATTTTCAGTGTGGGTCACAAAATGACTCTATCTGAATAACTGTCTCCTTTAGATCCAAGCCCACAGATGTATGTCAGTGGAGTCCAAAGTTTGATATGTGAATTTCAAGCATGTGTGGTACAATGTCATTTCAAAATATTTTTTAACCTATATATTTATCACTCTCAAGCCATAGTATGAATAATTTGCTTGCCTGTAGCATCTTCTAAACAACTCCCATTTGATGAAAAGTTAGGACAACTAAGAAGTTGTCATTTTTAGGGTAATCTTTAATTGTAAATTTCTGAGTTTAGATGGTTTATTTGTTAAGTTATATAATAAAACTAAGGAATAAATTATAAAAGATTAATGACCAATGAGATGTATAAAACTTTCAAATATACATTATCTTGTGTTTATATTATTTTAGTATTATAGGTTATATCACCAAAAATGTATGAAAACTACTGATAAATGTATTTTGGATTCTTTAACTGTGGAATGATAAACTTTGGAAACCCATGGATAAAATTAGAGAGTAATGTGTAGCTAATAAATTACATACATTTTCCCATATATTTATTACTTATATACTTACACATCTCTCCAGATACATAATACCTCTATACAAAAATTAAGCCGGGCTCGGTGGCTCAGTCTGTAATCCCATACCTTTGGGAGGCTGAGGTGAGCGGATTGCCTGAGCCCGTGGGTTCGAGACCCGCCTGGGCAGCGAGACCTCATCTCTACAATAAATCAAAAAATTAACTGGGCGTGGTAGCGCATGCCTGTAATTCTGGCTACTCGGAAGGCTGAGGTGGAAGGATCGCCGGAGCCCAGCAGGTCGAGGCTGCGGTGGCTGGGAGCAGCCACTGCACTCCAGTCTGGGCGACAGAGTGAGACTCCAACTCAAAAAAAAAAAAAAATTTTAAATTTATATAGAGGAAATATGTATCTGGATAGATGTATATCAACTGATATTATTTCACATTTCTAAAACTAGGTAACAAATATGTACTTTGTTATTTTATATACACTAAATTCAGAAAAATAACGTTTTCATTTATAATATTTAACAACATGTTCACAAAAGTGAATGCATATTTATTTTTCATGCCAAATGGGTGAGAGCTATTTAATAGATTCATCTTTATAAAGCAATTAAAATGATGATACTTTAGATATTTGTGAAATCATACCATGCACATATAAGGCACAGTCTAAGCTCTTCATTACTGTTTAATGTGTCCTTGCCATGTAATGGTCAATTAATATATATAGGGTGAATTCATACATGAATACAAGTTTGGGATTTAAAAATAAAAATACCTAGAACTGAAAAGCTTAAAAATTATGAATAAAGTAAAAGAACTATATTTTATTCTTCAGCATGACAACTTAGTTTCAATGTAAGCAAACTGTAGTCACTACTGAATTATTTTTTCCCAATGAATGTATTAACCATGACTTTTCTTTCTTTCTTTTTTTTTTGAGTTGGAGTCTCACTCTGTCACCCAGACTATAGTGCAGTGGCCGCTCCCAGCCATTGCAGCCTCGACCTGCTGGGCTCTGATGATCCTTCCGCCTCAGCCTTCCAAGTAGCTGGAACTAACAGGCGCGCGCTACCACACCCGGCTAATTTTTTGTTTTGTTGTAGAGATGAGGTCTCACCAAGTTGCCCAGGCGAGTCTTGAACCCGCGGCTCAGGCAATCCACTCATCTCAGCCTCCCAAGGCACGGGATTACAGGCTGAGCCACCGAGCACAGCTACTTTTCTTTATTTAATAATAATTTTGTTGAAAAAGAGAAATAATATCTAAAATAAATTGTACCATAAATATGTTTCTACAAAGATAGACAATTATAGACTTATATGTTTGTATTCTTCAGTTTAATTTGCTTATCAAATAGCTGAATTAAAGATGCTTGTTCTTTAGGCCAACTCTAAGATTATGAACATTCTCTTTTATGTTTAGGAGCCACACATTTAAAATTCATATGTGGGAAATACATTAACTTTTATGACAGCAATGTAATATGTTATTTTGAATTCACACAAGTAAATATAATATGAAAGTCATAATGTGGTCATTACTTCATTTCCTGATGCTGAAGGATCTTCATGATTGAAGTCTGATATTCAATTTTGTCTAAAAGCTAAGGAACAAAAATGGAAGTGGAAGCCTGGATATCTAAATTTGGAAGTCTAAGTTTTAAAATATTTTTGGAGGCAAAGAAGTATTAATTTGAAGTGAACTTGGAGTTATTGCAGACAATATTTCAAGTATCACAAACTTTTCAATAAAATCTGCACAGATAGAAACATATTAAATTTATATAATTTTCATGAACTTATAGACAAAGCAAAATACTTGCATTTGTGGTAAAAAGGTAGTTATACGGTTCAGAAAATGGAATGGTAAGACAGAACCTTTTAAAACATCCTTCAAATATGGAAACATTCTTGTCACCTCCTGTCTGGTAAAGACAAAATTACTTTGAGAGGTTGTCCCAAGATTGAATTATCTACTTTGCAGTTTGCAAGGTTTGCAAAGCTTGTTCCAGCATCCCTTTCTTTAAATTCCACCTGGGTAGAGGGTCTAATTCAACAGGGACAAAGAAGGGCTTGGGAAATCAAATCAAATCTGATCAACTTCCTGATAGATGTCACTGGTGAAATTTTCTCTAAAGACCTTCATAATGCTAATAGAAAGTTTTTCTAATTGAATAATGATGTTAAAATTGTACTTTCTGTCCACACAGAAACTGTTCTATGGGCTTGTGATATACTGAAGATTTCCTGCTCTCAGTCTCATTTGGTTAGAGAACAATGTGTATGACTCATTCACATTGATAATCAATCCGGAGGCAGATTTATACACTAAATCAATACTGAAATAGTGTATTAAGTCCTATCTGAGGACTAGGTACTAGTCTACCATTAGTGTTACTTGAATTACATAGTTACTAAAGTTATGTATACCTCAGCATGCTCATCCATGTAATGGGCATAGTAATCATTATTCTTTCTCACAGACATCTGTCTAGTTCCAGTGAAATCTGTTTGTAAATGAAGGATGCATGCAGTGAAGAAACTGACTATAGGTTATAGATAGTTGGGGGGGAGTATTAACTCTATGGCAATAGCAAAATTTATTCAGATAGACATACCGAATCCTTTAGTGGGAAAGAAAAAATGAAAAGTGCAAAAAACCTTGCCAAAAACCTTAGCTTTTTGTGTTCTCGTGCATTTTCTAGGGTTGCACTGTATATATACAGCCTTTCTGCTCTCGGATTAAGTTTTCCTGTCTTCTCTTTATCTTTTTTCTCAAATATTTCATAAATTGTATATATCATATCATTTAATTCTTAGATTGCTCAAGTAAACACTTGGTTTAGCAAAGTGTAAATATCATCCTTTTGCTGGAATAACATGAGATTGGGTGACCTCATCATACCATCTATATTATTACCATTTTCCTATTTAGTTTTGTCTTTTTTATATCATTACACTAGTTAACATAATTGAATTGCTCTACTAAATAATACCCACTTGATTTGCCTGAAATTTTTAAATCTGTTAAACATTTCTTCTTTTGGTCCTCATCTTCTTTCTGATTTAATTTTCTATTTTCTTTGTAGAAATAAAAATACAATTATACAAATAAGAAGCAGAGACCATGTATTCAGAACTTTCTATAGCAGGGGAGTTAGTACCCACCATTTGTGTTTGGCAGAGACACAAAGGCAGGCAGGAATGTGGTAAAGCTTCACCACAGGGAAAAAAAATTAAGAAAAGAAAAGAAAAACTTCAGGTATATTCTGTTTGGAATTTTTTGCCCTGAGGAAGACAAAATGATGCTATGTGAGGCATCTTATGTGATTGTTTTGTCTCTCTATTATGTACTAGATTCGAAGTAAGAACAAAACGTGGGGACGTCAGTAACTGCAGACACATTGATCATTCTAGAAACAGCTACAGAAGTTGTGGTGGTTTTCTGGACTAGCTGTTGTAGAGGCTGTGGGTCAGAGTTCTAGTGTCATATATGGTCTGACCATTGCCCATTTGATTTGTCAGTCTCTCATTTTATTGCTGAGGACTGTGTAATTATTTTTCCCAAATCTTTGGGTGGTAAACTCTCACATTTAGTTTATTTTGATATATTTTTAGTTCATCCTTTATCTTGACTAACAATATTTTCAATCTATAATTCCACATTGCCGGATATCTTCTCCACAATAAGTTAAAAATGTCTGTCATCTACAGGAAGACTTCACAGAAGCAAAGAATAGATATTTCTACAAAAGCTATTCTTATTTCTAGAGTAAGGTTTCTGCCTTTTTCAAGGACTAACTGCTCCTCTGTTTAGATTTCAGCTAATTTGTTGCCGGTTCAGAATTTTTTTGAGTATCCTATGAATAATGGTTTGTCCCTTGATTATTTTCTGTTTCTGTTTCTGCTTTATTTCTTTTATGATACCTATTACAGCTTAAAATAGTCTTTAAGTGCTGTGTTTGATTGTTAATATTGGTTTTCCTGAGCTTATTGTAAAAACCAAATTTCTTTTCAAACTATAATTTTCTTACTTCTACAGTCTTCTTTGGGATCATGTAGTCTCTGTAATTTTTCAGACAAAATGTCAGCAAATCAATTAATTTGTAAATTAAGAAAATGTGTGTTATTTTTTCCAGTAAATATATTTAAACAGGTTCCTGTAAATATATTTAAATTAGGTTTGTATTTGACTATTACTAAGGCATAGAAAATATGATAAAATTTCAATCCACTCAAGGATAAAGAACACTGTTTTAAGGCATATAAAATACCATAGAAAACATTATTTTGTGACTAAATGTTGTTTGATAAATTTTTATAAGGGGGCATGCATAATAGATATGAGTATTGTGCCTCAGTATTTTATAGACACAAACCGATTAAAAAGAGACACAGGGTGGCAGTGGAGATAAGATATAGTTATTTCAGAAAAGACACTCTGCTTTTCCAGAGTAGGATTTGAGGTAAGAAAAATGACACTAGGCATAAGTCACCTTAGGAAAGGGTTGTAATAGATCATGGCTTGACAGTTTCAGTACAAACAGGAACTTAGGACAGTAAGAATGCTTCATTCTTTGAGAGTCCCCATCACAAAAGCAGTCTGAGCCTATTACACCCTGAGGAATGACTCTTAAGGGACATGATTAGTTCTAGGTGTGTCATTTTAAGATGGACCCAACCAAATTGAATCCAGAGATTGTAAGAATGGGGCATAAAGATGGAAGGAGGGATGAGATAAAGAACTAGAGAAGATTGACCTGAAAGAGTGAATACTGAGCTACACCAAATTGTGGACTTTGAATGTGTAAAATACTGTTTTGTGAAATGAAAATTTGATTTAGGCTGCATAGATGCAGAATTCTGAACTAGAATCAGCAAAATAATGTGTTTAGGGACACAGCCTTAGGCCAGAAGCATTGACTCATCCCGGTAATCCCAGCACTCTGGGAGGCCGAGGTGGGAGTATTGCTTGAACTCAGGAGTTTGAGATCAGCCTGGGCATTATAGCAAGACCTTGTCTCTACAAAAAAATTCACGGGTGTGGTGGCAGGTACCTGTAGTCCCAGGTACTTGGGAGGCAGAGGTGGAATGATTGCCTGAGCCCAGGAATTCGAGGCTGCAGTGAGCCATGATTGTGCCATGAACTCCAGTCTAGGCAACACAGTAAGACCTTGACTCAAAAAAAAAAGGCAGAGGGTAGGGGGGAGATGGGATGGGGCGGACAACTTTAAAACAAAGAGCAAATGTGAGAATGCATTGTTTGCCAATGAAAAACATTGAAAAATAAAATCGGCATAATTGTAAAGGTAATAAGCAGTCCTTGAGGATTTGAGTTCAAGTAAATGAAAGTTGACTATTTTCCAGAAATAGTATAGATAAATACACATTTTTTATTTTTAATTAATTAATTATTATTATTGTTATTTGAGTCAAAGTCTTACTCTATCACCCGGGCCAGAGTATAGAAGCATTATACCAGTTCACTGCAGCCTCAACTTCCTGGGCTTAGATGAGACTTCTGCCTCAACCTCCCAAGTAGCTGGGACTACAGGTATATGCTACCATGCCCCCTGATTTTTTGCCTTAGCCTCCTAAAATGCAGGGATTACAGGTGTGAGCTACCATGCTCAATTTGAATACACATTTTAAATTTGAGCTTTAACTAAAAGACTTTAAAGATGTCCTTAAAATTTCCATAATAATTAAAGGCATCTAACTCGCCAACAATTATAAAACTTACATGAAACTCTTTTAAATCTAATAAGAAATTTTACTATTTTTAGAAAGACAAGTTTCGTGATAAAGTTCTATTCAAATTTCCAGATGTATAGAAATTCCTCCTTGTATCCAAGTGCTTATTATTTATAATCTTCTAGAAAACAAAAGTCATCGTAACATAACATTTTTTAATCAGTATTTTTTATTATGATATTGTGGGGTACAGTTAAGGGTTAGCTATACAAATATGCTTCGTTTAGGCACCCTTGTTGATAAGAGGTGTCTCCCCATCCCCAGACACATATTTACTACCATTAATCCGATCTCCCTAACCCCCCCATAGTTTCCCACCACTGTCAGTCATTTTCTTATAATATTACGTTGGACGTTCAAGGTCCACTAAATGAGTGAGAACATGTGATACTCAGATCTTTGTTTCTGTGAGAGATCACTCAGTATTATAGACTCTAGTTCCATCCAGGTTGTTGCAAAATTCATGATTTTGTTCTTTTTTATGACTGTGTAGTATTCCCTCATGTATATGTACCACAGTTTTTAATCCAGTCTTCTTTTGATGGACAGCATGGTTGCTTCCAGGTTCTTGCTATTGTGAACAATGCTGCGATAAACATACGTGTGCAGGTATCTTTTTTTTATAGAGTGATTTGAGTTCTTTAGGGTATATTCCCAG